>NW_026947614.1:600000-760474 GCF_034190915.1 Cavia porcellus | reverse complement strand
CACCACCCCGTGATGTTTTTCTCACTCCTACTAGTGAATGTAACACACACCCATAAAATGCGCACCACCCCGTGATGTTTTTCTCACTCATACTAGTGAATGTAATGTAACACACACCCATACAATGCGCACCACCCCGTGATGTTTTTCTCACTCCTACTAGTGAATCTAATGTAACACACACCCATACAATGTGCACCACCCCGTGATGTTTTTCTCACTCCTACTAGTGAATGTAATGTAACACACACCCATACAATGCGCACCACCCCGTGATGTTTTTCTCACTCCTACGAGTGAATGTAATGTAACACACACCCATACAATGCGCACCACCCCGTATGTTTTTCTCACTCCTACGAGTGAATGTAATGTAACACACACCCATACAATGCGCACCACCCCTTGATGTTTTTCTCACTCCTACGAGTGAATGTAATGTAACACACACCCATACAATGCGCACCACCCCGTGATGTTTTTCTCACTCCTACGAGTGAATGTAATGTAACACACACCCATACAATGCGCAACACCCCGTGATGATTTTCTCACTCCTACTAGTGAATCTAATGTAACACACACCCATACAATGCGCACCACCCCGTGATTTTTTTCTCACTGCTACTTGTGAATGTAATGTAACACACCCATACAATGCGCACCACCCCGTGATGTTTTTCTCACTCCTATTAGTGAATGTAATGTAACACACACCCATACAATGCGCACCACCCCGTGATGTTTTTCTCACTCCTACTAGTGAATGTAATGTAACACACACCCATACAATGCGCACCACCTCGTGATGTTTTTCTCACTCCTACTAGTGAATGTAAGGTAACACACACCCATACAATGCGCACCACCCCGTGATGTTTTTCTCACTCCTACTAGTGAATCTAATGTAACACACACCCATACAATGCGCACCACCCCGTGATGTTTTTCTCACTCCTACTAGTGAATGTAATGTAACACACACCCATACAATGCGCACCACCCCGTGATGATTTTCTCACTCCTACTAGTGAATCTAATGTAACAAACACCAATACAATGCGCACCACAGCGTGATGTTTTTCTCACTCCTACTAGTGAATGTAATGTAACACACACCCATAAAATGCGCACCACCCCGTGATGTTTTTCTCACTCATACTAGTGAATCTAATGTAACACACACCCATACAATTCGCACCACCCCGTGATGATATTCTCACTCCTACTACTGAATCAAATGTAACACACACCCATACCATGCGCACCACCCCGTGATGTTTTTCTCACTGCTACTAGTGAATGTAATGTAACACACCCATACAATGCGCACCACCCCGTGATGTTTTTGTCACTCCAGTAGTGAATGTAATGTAACACACACCCATACAATGCGCACCACCCCGTGATGTTTTTCTCACTCCTACTAGTGAATGTAATGTAACACACACCCATACAATGCGCACCACCCCGTGATGTTTTTCTCACTCCTACTAGTGAATCTAATGTAACACACACCCATACAATGCGCACCACCCCGTGATGTTTTTCTCACTCCTACTAGTGAATGTAATGTAACACACACCCATACAATGCGCACCACCTCGTGAGGTTTTTCTCACTCCTACTAGTGAATGTAAGGTAACACACACCCATACAATGCGCACCACACCGTGATGTTTTTCTCACTCCTACTAGTGAATCTAATGTAACACACACCCATACAATGCGCACCACCCCGTGATGTTTTTCTCACTCCTACTAGTGAATGTAATGTAACGCACACCCATACAATGCGCACCACCCCGTGATGATTTTCTCACTCCTACTAGTGAATCTAATGTAACAAACACCCATACAATGCGCACCACCGCGTGATGTTTTTCTCACTCCTACTAGTGAATGTAATGTAACACACACCCATAAAATGCGCACCACCCCGTGATGTTTTTCTCACTCATACTAGTGAATCTAATGTAACACACACCCATACATTGCGCACCACCCCGTGATGATTTTCTCACTCCTACGAGTGAATCTCATGTAACACACACCCATACAATGCGCACCACCCCGTGATGTTTTTCTCACTGCTACTAGTGAATGTAATTTAACACACACCCATACAATGCGCACCACCCCGTGATGATTTTCTCACTCCTACTAGTGAATCTAATGTAACACACACCCATACAATGCGCACCACCCCGTGATGTTTTTCTGACTCCTACTAGTGAATGTAATGTAACACACACCCATAAAATGCGCACCACCCCGTGATGTTTTTCTCACTCATACTAGTGAATCTAATGTAACACACACCCATACAATGCGCACCACCCCGTGATGATTTTCTCACTCCAACTAGTGAATCAAATGTAACACACACCCATACCATGCGCACCACCCCGTGATGTTTTTCTCACTGCTACTAGTGAATGTAATGTAACACACCCATACAATGCGCACCACCCCGTGATGTTTTTCTCACTCCTACTAGTGAATGTAATGTAACACACACCCATACAATGCGCACCACCCCGTGATGTTTTTCTCACTCCTACTAGTGAATGTAATGTAACACACACCCATACAATGCGCACCACCCCGTGATGTTTTTCTAACTCCTACTAGTGAATCTAATGTAACAAACACCCATACAATGCGCACCACCCAGTGATGATTTTTTCACTCCTACGTGTGAATGTAATGTAACACACACCCATACAATGCGCACCACCCCGTGATGTTTTTCTCACTCCTACGAGTGAATGTAATGTAACACACACCCATACAATGCGCACCACCCCGTGATGTTTTTCTCACTCCTACGAGTGAATCTAATGTAACACACACCCATACAATGCGCACCACCCCGTGATGTTTTTCTCACTCCTACTAGTGAATGTAACACACACCCATAAAATGCGCACCACCCCGTGATGTTTTTCTCACTCATACTAGTGAATGTAATGTAACACACACCCATACAATGCGCACCACCCCGTGATGTTTTTCTCACTCCTACTAGTGAATCTAATGTAACACACACCCATACAATGTGCACCACCCCGTGATGTTTTTCTCACTCCTACTAGTGAATGTAATGTAACACACACCCATACAATGCGCACCACCCCGTGATGTTTTTCTCACTCCTACGAGTGAATGTAATGTAACACACACCCATACAATGCGCACCACCCCGTATGTTTTTCTCACTCCTACGAGTGAATGTAATGTAACACACACCCATACAATGCGCACCACCCCTTGATGTTTTTCTCACTCCTACGAGTGAATGTAATGTAACACGCACCCATACAATGCGCACCACCCCGTGATGTTTTTCTCACTCCTACGAGTGAATGTAATGTAACACACACCCATACAATGCGCAACACCCCGTGATGATTTTCTCACTCCTACTAGTGAATCTAATGTAACACACACCCATACAATGCGCACCACCCCGTGATTTTTTTCTCACTGCTACTTGTGAATGTAATGTAACACACCCATACAATGCGCACCACCCCGTGATGTTTTTCTCACTCCTACGAGTGAATGTAATGTAACACACACCCATACAATGCGCACCACCCCGTGATGTTTTTCTCACTCCTACCAGTGAATGTAATGTAACACACACCCATACAATGCGCACCACCCCGTGATGTTTTTCTCACTCCTACTAGTGAATGTAATGTAACACACACCCATACAATGCGCACCACCCCGTGATGTTTTTCTCACTCATACTAGTGTATCTAATGTAACACACACCCATACAATTCGCACCACCCCGTGATGATTTTCTCACTCCTACGAGTGAATCTCATGTAACACACACCCATACAATGCTCACCACCCCGTGATGTTATTCTCACTCCTACTAGTGAATGTAATTTAACAAACACCCATACAATGCGCACCACCCCGTGATGATTTTCTCACTCCTACTAGTGAATCTAATGTAACACACACCCATACAATGCGCACCACCCCGTGATGTTTTTCTGACTCCTACTAGTGAATGTAATGTAACACACACCCATAAAATGCGCACCACCCCGTGATGTTTTTCTCACTCATACTAGTGAATCTAATGTAACACACCCCCATACAATGCGCACCACCCCGTGATGATATTCTCACTCCTACTACTGAATCAAATGTAACACACACCCATACCATGCGCACCACCCCGTGATGTTTTTCTCACTGCTACTAGTGAATGTAATGTAACACACCCATACAATGCGCACCACCCCGTGATGTTTTTCTCACTCCAGTAGTGAATGTAATGTAACACACACCCATACAATGCGCACCACCCCGTGATGTTTTTCTCACTCCTACTAGTGAATGTAATGTAACACACACCTATACAATGCGCACCACCCCGTGATGTTTTTCTCACTCCTACTAGTGAATCTAATGTAACAAACACCCATACAATGCGCACCACCCCGTGATGTTTTTCTCACTCCTACTAGTGAATGTAATGTAACACACACCCATACAATGCGCACCACCCCGTGATGTTTTTCGCACTCCTACTAGTGAATGTAATGTAAAACACACCCATACAATGCGCACCACCCCGTGATGTTTTTCTCACTCCTACTAGTGAATGTAACACACACCCATAAAATGCGCACCACCCCGTGATGTTTTTCTCACTCCTACTAGTGAATCTAATGTAACACACACCCATACAATGTGCACCACCCCGTGATGTTTTTCTCACTCCTACTAGTGAATGTAATGTAACACACACCCATACAATGCGCACCACCCCGTGATGTTTTTCTCACTCCTACGAGTGAACGTAATGTAACACACACCCATACAATGCGCACCACCCCGTGATGTTTTTCTCACTCCTACGAGTGAATGTAATGTAACACACACCGATACAATGCGCACCACCCCGTGATGTTTTTCTCACTCCTACGAGTGAATGTAATGTAACACACACCCATACAATGCGCACCACCCTGTGATGTTTTTCTCACTCCTACTAGTGAATGTAATGTAACACACACCCATACAATACCCACCACCCCGTGATGTTTTTCTCACTCCTACTAGTGAATGTAATGTAACACACACCCATACAATGTGCACCACCCCGTGATGTTTTTCTCACTCCTACGAGTGAATGTAATGTAACACACACCCATACAATGCGCACCACCCCGTGATGATTTTTTCACTCCTACGAGTGAATGTAATGTAACACACACCCATACAATGCGCACCACCCCGTTATGTTTTTCTCACTCCTATGAGTGAATGTAATGTAATACACACCCATACAATGCGCACAACCCCGTGATGTTTTTCTCACTCCTATGAGTGAATGTAATGTAACACACACCCATACAATGCGCCCCACCCCGTGATGTTTTTCTCACTCCTACTAGTGAATCTAATGTAACACACACCCATACAATGCGCACCACCCCGTGATGATTTTCTCACTCCTACGAGTGAATGTAATGTAACACACACCCATACAATGCGCACCACCCCGTGATGATTTTCTCACTCCTACTAGTGAATGTAACACACACCCATAAAATGCGCACCACCCCGTGATGTTTTTCTCACTCATACTAGTGAATGTAATGTAACACACACCCATACAATGCGCACCACCCCGTGATGTTTTTCTCACTCCTACGAGTGAATGTAATGTAACACACACCCATACAATGCGCACCACCCCGTGATGTTTTTCTCACTCCTACCAGTGAATGTAATGTAACACACACCCATACAATGCGCACCACCCCGTGATGTTTTTCTCACTCCTACTAGTGAATGTAATGTAACACACACCCATACAATGCGCACCACCCCGTGATGTTTTTCTCACTCCTACTAGTGAATGTAATGTAACACACACCCATACAATGCGCACCACCCCGTGATGATTTTCTCACTCCTACTAGTGAATGTAATGTAACACACACCCATACAATGCGCACCACCTCGTGATGTTTTTCTCACTCCTACTAGTGAATGTAAGGTAACACACACCCATACAATGCGCACCACCCCGTGATGTTTTTCTCACTCCTACTAGTGAATGTAATGTAAAACACACCCATACAATGCGCACCACCCCGAGATGTTTTTCTCACTCCTACTAGTGAATCTAATGTAACACACACCCATACAATGCGCACCACCCCGTGATGATTTTCTCACTCCTACGAGTGAATGTAATGTAACACACACCCATACAATGCGCACCACCCCGTGATGATTTTCTCACTCCTACTAGTGAATGTAACACACACCCATAAAATGCGCACCACCCCGTGATGTTTTTCTCACTCATACTAGTGAATGTAATGTAACACACACCCATAAAATGCGCACCACCCCGTGATGTTTTTCTCACTCCTACTAGTGAATCTAATGTAACAAACACCCATACAATGCGCACCACCGCGTGATGTTTTTCTCACTCCTACTAGTGAATGTAATGTAACACACACCCATAAAATGCGCACCACCCCGTGATGTTTTTCTCACTCATACTAGTGAATCTTATGTAACACACACCCATACAATGCTCACCACCCCGTGATGTTTTTCTCACTGATACTAGTGAATGTAATTTAACACACACCCATACAATGCGCACCACCCCGTGATGATTTTCTCACTCCTACTAGTGAATCTAATGTAACACACACCCATACAATGCGCACCACCCCGTGATGTTTTTCTCACTCCTACTAGTGAATCTAATGTAACACACACCCATACAATGTGCACCACCCCGTGATGTTTTTCTCACTCCTACTAGTGAATGTAATGTAACACACACCCATACAATGCGCACCACCCCGTGATGTTTTTCTCACTCCTACGAGTGAATGTAATGTAACACACACCCATACAATGCGCACCACCCCGTATGTTTTTCTCACTCCTACGAGTGAATGTAATGTAACACACACCCATACAATGCGCACCACCCCTTGATGTTTTTCTCACTCCTACGAGTGAATGTAATGTAACACACACCCATACAATGCGCACCACCCCGTGATGTTTTTCTCACTCCTACGAGTGAATGTAATGTAACACACACCCATACAATGCGCAACACCCCGTGATGATTTTCTCACTCCTACTAGTGAATCTAATGTAACACACACCCATACAATGCGCACCACCCCGTGATGTTTTTCTCACTGCTACTTGTGAATGTAATGTAACACACCCATATAATGCGCACCACCCCGTGATGTTTTTCTCACTCCTACTAGTGAATGTAATGTAACACACACCCATACAATGCGCACCACCCCGTGATGTTTTTCTCACTCCTACTAGTGAATGTAATGTAACACACACCCATACAATGCGCACCACCTCGTGATGTTTTTCTCACTCCTACTAGTGAATGTAAGGTAACACACACCCATACGATGCGCACCACCCCGTGATGTTTTTCTCACTCCTACTAGTGAATCTAATGTAACACACACCCATACAATGCGCACCACCCCGTGATGTTTTTCTCACTCCTACTAGTGAATGTAATGTAACACACACCCATACAATGCGCACCACCCCGTGATGATTTTCTCACTCCTACTAGTGAATCTAATGTAACAAACACCCATACAATGCGCACCACAGCGTGATGTTTTTCTCACTCCTACTAGTGAATGTAATGTAACACACACCCATAAAATGCGCACCACCCCGTGATGTTTTTCTCACTCATACTAGTGAATCTAATGTAACACACACCCATACAATTCGCACCACCCCGTGATGATTTTCTCACTCCTACGAGTGAATCTCATGTAACACACACCCATACAATGCTCACCACCCCGTGATGTTTTTCTCACTCCTACTAGTGAATGTCATTTAACACACACCCATACAATGCGCACCACCCCGTGATGATATTCTCACTCCTACTACTGAATCAAATGTAACACACACCCATACCATGCGCACCACCCCGTGATGTTTTTCTCACTGCTACTAGTGAATGTAATGTAACACACCCATACAATGCGCACCACCCCGTGATGTTTTTCTCACTCCAGTAGTGAATGTAATGTAACACACACCCATACAATGCGCACCACCCCGTGATGTTTTTCTCACTCCTACTAGTGAATGTAATGTAACACACACCTATACAATGCGCACCACCCCGTGATGTTTTTCTCACTCCTACTAGTGAATCTAATGTAACAAACACCCATACAATGCGCACCACCCCGTGATGTTTTTCTCACTCCTACTAGTGAATGTAATGTAACACACACCCATACAATGCGCACCACCCCGTGATGTTTTTCGCACTCCTACTAGTGAATGTAATGTAAAACACACCCATACAATGCGCACCACCCCGTGATGTTTTTCTCACTCCTACTAGTGAATGTAACACACACCCATAAAATGCGCACCACCCCGTGATGTTTTTCTCACTCCTACTAGTGAATCTAATGTAACACACACCCATACAATGTGCACCACCCCGTGATGTTTTTCTCACTCCTACTAGTGAATGTAATGTAACACACACCCATACAATGCGCACCACCCCGTGATGTTTTTCTCACTCCTACGAGTGAACGTAATGTAACACACACCCATACAATGCGCACCACCCCGTGATGTTTTTCTCACTCCTACGAGTGAATGTAATGTAACACACACCGATACAATGCGCACCACCCCGTGATGTTTTTCTCACTCCTACGAGTGAATGTAATGTAACACACACCCATACAATGCGCACCACCCCGTGATGTTTTTCTCACTCCTACGAGTGAATGTAATGTAACACACACCCATACAATACCCACCACCCCGTGATGTTTTTCTCACTCCTACTAGTGAATGTAATGTAACACACACCCATACAATGTGCACCACCCCGTGATGTTTTTCTCACTCCTACGAGTGATTGTAATGTAACACACACCCATACAATGCGCACCACCCCGTGATGATTTTTTCACTCCTACGAGTGAATGTAATGTAACACACACCCATACAATGCGCACCACCCCGTTATGTTTTTCTCACTCCTATGAGTGAATGTAATGTAACACACACCCATACAATGCGCACAACCCCGTGATGTTTTTCTCAC
This sequence comes from Cavia porcellus, assembly GCF_034190915.1. Taxonomy (NCBI): domain Eukaryota; kingdom Metazoa; phylum Chordata; class Mammalia; order Rodentia; family Caviidae; genus Cavia; species Cavia porcellus. The sequence goes on along the minus strand of NW_026947614.1, from coordinate 751,320 downwards.
TCCTATGAGTGAATGTAATGTAACACACACCCATACAATGCGCCCCACCCCGTGATGTTTTTCTCACTCCTACTAGTGAATCTAATGTAACACACACCCATACAATGCGCACCACCCCGTGATGATTTTCTCACTCCTACGAGTGAATGTAATGTAACACACACCCATACAATGCGCACCACCCCGTGATGATTTTCTCACTCCTACTAGTGAATGTAACACACACCCATAAAATGCGCACCACCCCGTGATGTTTTTCTCACTCATACTAGTGAATGTAATGTAACACACACCCATACAATGCGCACCACCCCGTGATGTTTTTCTCACTCCTACGAGTGAATGTAATGTAACACACACCCATACAATGCGCACCACCCCGTGATGTTTTTCTCACTCCTACTAGTGAATGTAATGTAACACACACCCATACAATGCGCACCACCCCGTGATGTTTTTCTCACTCCTACTAGTGAATGTAATGTAACACACACCCATACAATGCGCACCACCCCGTGATGTTTTTCTCACTCCTACTAGTGAATGTAATGTAACACACACCCATACAATGCGCACCACCCCGTGATGATTTTCTCACTCCTACTAGTGAATGTAATGTAACACACACCCATACAATGCGCACCACCTCGTGATGTTTTTCTCACTCCTACTAGTGAATGTAAGGTAACACACACCCATACAATGCGCACCACCCCATGATGTTTTTCTCACTCCTACTAGTGAATGTAATGTAAAACACACCCATACAATGCGCACCACCCCGTGATGTTTTTCTCACTCCTACTAGTGAATCTAATGTAACACACACCCATACAATGCGCACCACCCCGTGATGATTTTCTCACTCCTACGAGTGAATGTAATGTAACACACACCCATACAATGCGCACCACCCCGTGATGATTTTCTCACTCCTACTAGTGAATGTAACACACACCCATAAAATGCGCACCACCCCGTGATGTTTTTCTCACTCATACTAGTGAATGTAATGTAACACACACCCATAAAATGCGCACCACCCCGTGATGTTTTTCTCACTCCTACTAGTGAATCTAATGTAACAAACACCCATACAATGCGCACCACCGCGTGATGTTTTTCTCACTCCTACTAGTGAATGTAATGTAACACACACCCATAAAATGCGCACCACCCCGTGATGTTTTTCTCACTCATACTAGTGAATCTCATGTAACACACACCCATACAATGCTCACCACCCCGTGATGTTTTTCTCACTGATACTAGTAAATGTAATTTAACACACACCCATACAATGCGCACCACCCCGTGATGATTTTCTCATTCCTACTAGTGAATCTAATGTAACACACACCCATACAATGCGCACCACCCCGTGATGTTTTTCTGACTCCTACTAGTGAATGTAATGTAACACACACCCATAAAATGCGCACCACCCCGTGATGTTTTTCTCACTCATACTAGTGAATCTAATGTAACACACACCCATAAAATGCGCACCACCCCGTGATGATATTCTCACTCCTACTACTGAATCAAATGTAACACACACCCATACCATGCGCACCACCCCGTGATGTTTTTCTCACTGCTACTAGTGAATGTAATGTAACACACCCATACAATGCGCACCACCGCGTGATGATTTTCTCACTCCAGTAGTGAATGTAATGTAACACACACCCATACAATGCGCACCACCCCGTGATGTTTTTCTCACTCCTACTATTGAATGTAATGTAACACACACCCATACAATGCGCACCACCCCGTGATGTTTTTCTCACTCCTACTAGTGAATCTAATGTAACAAAGACCCATACAATGCGCACCACCCCGTGATGTTTTTCTCACTCCTACTAGTGAATGTAATGTAACACACACCCATACAATGCGCACCACCCCGTGATGTTTTTCTCACTCCTACTAGTGAATGTAATGTAAAACACACCCATACAATGCGCACCACCCCGTGATGTTTTTCTCACTCCTACTAGTGAATGTAACACACACCCATAAAATGCGCACCACCCCGTGATGTTTTTCTCACTCCTACTAGTGAATCTAATGTAACACACACCCATACAATGTGCACCACCCCGTGATGTTTTTCTCACTCCTACTAGTGAATGTAATGTAACACACACCCATACAATGCGCACCACCCCGTGATGTTTAACTCACTCCTACGAGTGAACGTAATGTAACACACACCAATACAATGCGCACCACCCCGTGATGTTTTTCTCACTCCTACGAGTGAATGTAATGTAACACACACCCATACAATGCGCACCACCCCGTGATGTTTTTCTCACTCCTACGAGTGAATGTAATGTAACACACACCCATACAATGCGCACCACCCCGTGATGTTTTTCTCACTCCTACTAGTGAATGTAATGTAACACACACCCATACAATACCCACCACTCCGTGATGTTTTTCTCACTCCTACTAGTGAATGTAATGTAACACACACCCATACAATGCGCACCACCCCGTGATGTTTTTCTCACTCCTACGAGTGAATGTAATGTAACACACACCCATACAATGCGCACCACCCCGTGATGATTTTTTCACTCCTACGAGTGAATGTAATGTAACACACACCCATACAATGCGCACCACCCCGTGATGTTTTTCTCACTCCTATGAGTGAATGTAATGTAACACACACCCATACAATGCGCACAACCCCGTGATGTTTTTCTCACTCCTATGAGTGAATGTAATGTAACACACACCCATACAATGCGCCCCACCCCGTGATGTTTTTCTCACTCCTACTAGTGAATCTAATGTAACACACACCCATACAATGCGCACCACCCCGTGATGATTTTCTCACTCCTACGAGTGAATCTAATGTAACACACACCCATACAATGCGCACCACCCCGTGATGATTTTCTCACTCCTACTAGTGAATGTAACACACACCCATAAAATGCGCACCACCCCGTGATGTTTTTCTCACTCATACTAGTGAATGTAATGTAACACACACCCGTACAATGCGCACCACCCCGTGATGTTTTTCTCACTCCTACGAGTGAATGTAATGTATCACACACCCATACAATGCGCACCACCCCGTGATGTTTTTCTCACTCGTACGAGTGAATGTAATGTAACACACACCCATACAATGCGCACCACCGCTTGATGTTTTTCTCACTCCTACGAGTGAATGTAATGTAACACACACCCATACAATGCGCACCACACCGTGATGTTTTTCTCACTCCTACGAGTGAATGTAATGTAACACACACCCATACAATGTTCACCACCCCGTGATGATTTTCTCACTCCTACTAGTGAATCTAATGTAACACACACCCATACAATGCGCACCACCCCGTGATTTTTTTCTCACTGCTACTTGTGAATGTAATGTAACACACCCATACAATGCGCACCACCCCGTGATGTTTTTCTCACTCATACTAGTGAATCTAATGTAACACACACCCATACAATGCGCACCACCCCGTGATGATTTTCTCACTCCTACTAGTGAATCTAATGTAACACACACCCATACAATGCGCACCACCCCGTGATTTTTTTCTCACTGCTACTTGTGAATGTAATGTAACACACCCATACAATGCGCACCACCCCGTGATGTTTTTCTCACTCATACTAGTGAATCTAATGTAACACACACCCATACAATGCGCACCACCCCGTGATGATTTTCTCACTCCTACGAGTGAATCTCATGTAACACACACCCGTACAATGCGCACCACCCCGTGATGTTTTTCTCACTCCTACGAGTGAATGTAATGTAACACACACCCATACAATGCGCACCACCCCGTGATGTTTTTCTCACTCCTACTAGTGAATCTAATGTAACACACACCCATACAATGTGCACCACCCCGTGATGTTTTTCTCACTCCTACTAGTGAATGTAATGTAACACACACCCATACAATGCGCACCACCCCGTGATGTTTAACTCACTCCTACGAGTGAACGTAATGTAACACACACCAATACAATGCGCACCACCCCGTGATGTTTTTCTCACTCCTACGAGTGAATGTAATGTAACACACACCCATACAATGCGCACCACCCCGTGATGTTTTTCTCACTCCTACGAGTGAATGTAATGTAACACACACCCATACAATGCGCACCACCCCGTGATGTTTTTCTCACTCCTACTAGTGAATGTAATGTAACACACACCCATACAATACCCACCACTCCGTGATGTTTTTCTCACTCCTACTAGTGAATGTAATGTAACACACACCCATACAATGCGCACCACCCCGTGATGTTTTTCTCACTCCTACGAGTGAATGTAATGTAACACACACCCATACAATGCGCACCACCCCGTGATGATTTTTTCACTCCTACGAGTGAATGTAATGTAACACACACCCATACAATGCGCACCACCCCGTGATGTTTTTCTCACTCCTATGAGTGAATGTAATGTAACACACACCCATACAATGCGCACAACCCCGTGATGTTTTTCTCACTCCTATGAGTGAATGTAATGTAACACACACCCATACAATGCGCCCCACCCCGTGATGTTTTTCTCACTCCTACTAGTGAATCTAATGTAACACACACCCATACAATGCGCACCACCCCGTGATGATTTTCTCACTCCTACGAGTGAATCTAATGTAACACACACCCATACAATGCGCACCACCCCGTGATGATTTTCTCACTCCTACTAGTGAATGTAACACACACCCATAAAATGCGCACCACCCCGTGATGTTTTTCTCACTCATACTAGTGAATGTAATGTAACACACACCCGTACAATGCGCACCACCCCGTGATGTTTTTCTCACTCCTACGAGTGAATGTAATGTAACACACACCCATACAATGCGCACCACCCCGTGATGTTTTTCTCACTCGTACGAGTGAATGTAATGTAACACACACCCATACAATGCGCACCACCGCTTGATGTTTTTCTCACTCCTACGAGTGAATGTAATGTAACACACACCCATACAATGCGCACCACACCGTGATGTTTTTCTCACTCCTACGAGTGAATGTAATGTAACACACACCCATACAATGTTCACCACCCCGTGATGATTTTCTCACTCCTACTAGTGAATCTAATGTAACACACACCCATACAATGCGCACCACCCCGTGATTTTTTTCTCACTGCTACTTGTGAATGTAATGTAACACACCCATACAATGCGCACCACCCCGTGATGTTTTTCTCACTCATACTAGTGAATCTAATGTAACACACACCCATACAATGCGCACCACCCCGTGATGATTTTCTCACTCCTACTAGTGAATCTAATGTAACACACACCCATACAATGCGCACCACCCCGTGATTTTTTTCTCACTGCTACTTGTGAATGTAATGTAACACACCCATACAATGCGCACCACCCCGTGATGTTTTTCTCACTCATACTAGTGAATCTAATGTAACACACACCCATACAATGCGCACCACCCCGTGATGATTTTCTCACTCCTACGAGTGAATCTCATGTAACACACACCCATACAATGCGCACAACCCCGTGATGTTTTTCTCACTGCTACTAGTGAATGTAATGTAACACACACCCATACAATGCGCACCACCCCGTGATGTTTTTCTCACTCCTACTAGTGAATGTAATGTAACACACACCCATACAATGCGCACCACCCCGTGATGTTTTTCTCACTCCTACTAGTGAATGTAATGTAACACACACCCATACAATGCGCACCACCCCGTGATGTTTTTCTCACTCCTACGAGTGAATGTAATGTAACACACACCCATACAATGCGCACCACCCCTTGATGATTTTCTCACTCCTACTAGTGAATCTAATGTAACACACACCCATACAATGTGCAACACCCCGTGATGTGTTTCTCACTCCTACTAGTGAATGTAATGTAACACACACCCATACAATGCGCACCACCCCGTGATGTTTTTCTCACTCCTACGAGTGAATGTAATGTAACACACACCCATACAATGCGCACCACCCCGTATGTTTTTCTCACTCCTAGTAGTGAATGTAATGTAACACACACCCATACAATGCGCACCACCCCTTGATGTTTTTCTCACTCCTACGAGTGAATGTAATGTAACACACACCCATACAATGCGCACCACCCCGTGATGTTTTTCTCACTCCTACGAGTGAATGTAATGTAACACACACCCATACAATGCGCACCACCCCGTGATGATTTTCTCACTCCTACTAGTGAATCTAATGTAACACACACCCATACAATGCGCACCACCCCGTGATTTTTTTCTCACTGCTACTTGTGAATGTAATGTAACACACCCATACAATGCGCACCACCCCGTGATATTTTTCTCACTCCTACTAGTGAATGTAATGTAACACACACCCATACAATGCGCACCACCCCGTGATGTTTTTCTCACTCCTACTAGTGAATGTAATGTAACACACACCCATACAATGCGCACCACCTCGTGATGTTTTTCTCACTCCTACTAGTGAATGTAAGGTAACACACACCATACAATGCGCACCACCCCGTGATGATTTTCTCACTCCTACTAGTGAATCTAATGTAACAAACACCCATACAATGCGCACCACCGCGTGATGTTTTTCTCACTCCTACTAGTGAATGTAATGCAACACACACCCATAAAATGCGCACCACCCCGTGATGTTTTTCTCACTCATACTAGTGAATCTAATGTAACACACACCCATACAATGCGCACCACCCCGTGATGATTTTCTCACTCCTACGAGTGAATCTCATGTAACACACACCCATACAATGCTCACCACCCCGTGATGTTTTTCTCACTGCTACTAGTGAATGTAATTTAACACACACCCATACAATGCGCACCACCCCGTGATGATTTTCTCACTCCTACGAGTGAATCTAATGTAACACACACCCATAAAATGCGCACCACCCCGTGATGTTTTTCTCACTCCTACTAGTGAATCTAATGTAACACACACCCATACAATGTGCACCACCCCGTGATGTTTTTCTCACTCCTACTAGTGAATGTAATGTAACACACACCCATACTATGCGCACCACCCCGTGATGTTTTTCTCACTCCTACGAGTGAACGTAATGTAACACACACCCATACAATGCGCACCACCCCGTGATGTTTTTCTCACTCCTACGAGTGAATGTAATGTAACACACACCGATACAATGCGCACCACCCCGTGATGTTTTTCTCCCTCCTACGAGTGAATGTAATGTAACACACACCCATACAATGCGCACCACCCCGTGATGTTTTTCTCACTCCTACTAGTGAATGTAATGTAACACACACCCATACAATACCCACCACCCCGTGATGTTTTTCTCACTCCTACTAGTGAATGTAATGTAACACACACCCATACAATGTGCACCACCCCGTGATGTTTTTCTCACTCCTACGAGTGAATGTAATGTAACACACACCCATACAATGCGCACCACCCCGTGATGTTTTTCTCACTCCTACTAGTGAATGTAATGTAACACACACCCATACAATGCGCACCACCCCATTATGTTTTTCTCACTCCTATGAGTGAATGTAATGTAACACACATACATACAATGCGCACAACCCCGTGATGTTTTTCTCACTCCTATGAGTGAATGTAATGTAACACACACCCATACAATGCGCCCCACCCCGTGATGTTTTTCTCACTCCTACTAGTGAATCTAATGTAACACACACCCATACAATGCGCACCACCCCGTGATGATTTTCTCACTCCTACGAGTGAATGTAATGTAACACACACCCATACAATGCGCACCACCCCGTGATGATTTTCTCACTCCTACTAGTGAATGTAACACACACCCATAAAATGCGCACCACCCCGTGATGTTTTTCTCACTCATACTAGTGAATGTAATGTAACACACACCCATACAATGCGCACCACCCCGTGATGTTTTTCTCACTCCTACGAGTGAATGTAATGTAACACACACCCATACAATGGGCACCACCCCGTGATGTTTTTCTCACTCCTACTAGTGAATGTAATGTAACACACACCCATACAATGCGCACCACCCCGTGATGTTTTTCTCACTCCTACTAGTGAATGTAATGTAACACACACCCATACAATGCGCACCACCCCGTGATGTTTTTCTCACTCCTACTAGTGAATGTAATGTAACACACACCCATACAATGCGCACCACCCCGTGATGATTTTCTCACTCCTACTAGTGAATGTAATGTAACACACACCCATACAATGCGCACCACCTCGTGATGTTTTTCTCACTCCTACTAGTGAATGTAAGGTAACACACACCCATACAATGCGCACCACCCCGTGATGTTTTTCTCACTCCTACTAGTGAATGTAATGTAAAACACAACCATACAATGCGCACCACCCCGTGATGTTTTTCTCACTCCTACTAGTGAATCTAATGTAACACACACCCATACAATGCGCACCACCCCGTGATGATTTTCTCGCTCCTACGAGTGAATGTAATGTAACACACACCCATACAATGCGCACCACCCCGTGATGATTTTCTCACTCCTACTAGTGAATGTAACACACACCCATAAAATGCGCACCACCCCGTGATGTTTTTCTCACTCATACTAGTGAATGTAATGTAACACACACCCATACAATGCGCACCACCCCGTGATGTTTTTCTCACTCCTACTAGTGAATCTAATGTAACAAACACCCATACAATGCGCACCACCGCGTGATGTTTTTCTCACTCCTACTAGTGAATGTAATGTAACACACACCCATAAAATGCGCACCACCCCGTGATGTTTTTCTCACTCATACTAGTGAATCTCATGTAACACACACCCATACAATGCTCACCACCCCGTGATGTTTTTCTCACTGATACTAGTGAATGTAATTTAACACACACCCATACAATGCGCACCACCCCGTGATGATTTTCTCACTCCTACTAGTGAATCTAATGGAACACACACCCATACAATGCGCACCACCCCGTGATGTTTTTCTGACTCCTACTAGTGAATGTAATGTAACACACACCCATAAAATGCGCACCACCCCGTGATGTTTTTCTCACTCATACTAGTGAATCTAATGTAACACACACCCATAAAATGCGCACCACCCCGTGATGATATTCTCACTCCTACTACTGAATCAAATGTAACACACACCCATACCATGCGCACCACCCCGTGATGTTTTTCTCACTGCTACTAGTGAATGTAATGTAACACACCCATACAATGCGCACCACCGCGTGATGTTTTTCTCACTCCAGTAGTGAATGTAATGTAACACACACCCATACAATGCGCACCACCCCGTGATGTTTTTCTCACTCCTACTATTGAATGTAATGTAACACACACCCATACAATGCGCACCACCCCGTGATGTTTTTCTCACTCCTACTAGTGAATCTAATGTAACAAACACCCATACAATGCGCACCACCCCGTGATGTTTTTCTCACTCCTACTAGTGAATGTAATGTAACACACACCCATACAATGCGCACCACCCCGTGATGTTTTTCTCACTCCTACTAGTGAATGTAATGTAAAACACACCCATACAATGCGCACCACCCCGTGATGTTTTTCTCACTCCTACTAGTGAATGTAACACACACCCATAAAATGCGCACCACCCCGTGATGTTTTTCTCACTCCTACTAGTGAATCTAATGTAACACACACCCATACAATGTGCACCACCCCGTGATGTTTTTCTCACTCCTACTAGTGAATGTAATGTAACACACACCCATACAATGCGCACCACCCCGTGATGTTTAACTCACTCCTACGAGTGAACGTAATGTAACACACACCAATACAATGCGCACCACCCCGTGATGTTTTTCTCACTCCTACGAGTGAATGTAATGTAACACACACCCATACAATGCGCACCACCCCGTGATGTTTTTCTCACTCCTACGAGTGAATGTAATGTAACACACACCCATACAATGCGCACCACCCCGTGATGTTTTTCTCACTCCTACTAGTGAATGTAATGTAACACACACCCATACAATACCCACCACCCCGTGATGTTTTTCTCACTCCTACTAGTGAATGTAATGTAACACACACCCATACAATGCGCACCACCCCATGATGTTTTTCTCACTCCTACGAGTGAATGTAATGTAACACACACCCATACAATGCGCACCACCCCGTGATGATTTTTTCACTCCTACGAGTGAATGTAATGTAACACACACCCATACAATGCGCACCACCCCGTGATGTTTTTCTCACTCCTATGAGTGAATGTAATGTAACACACACCCATACAATGCGCACAACCCCGTGATGTTTTTCTCACTCCTATGAGTGAATGTAATGTAACACACACCCATACAATGCGCCCCACCCCGTGATGTTTTTCTCACTCCTACTAGTGAATCTAATGTAACACACACCCATACAATGCGCACCACCCCGTGATGATTTTCTCACTCCTACGAGTGAATCTAATGTAACACACACCCATACAATGCGCACCACCCCGTGATGATTTTCTCACTCCTACTAGTGAATGTAACACACACCCATAAAATGCGCACCACCCCGTGATGTTTTTCTCACTCATACTAGTGAATGTAATGTAACACACACCCGTACAATGCGCACCACCCCGTGATGTTTTTCTCACTCCTACGAGTGAATGTAATGTAACACACACCCATACAATGCGCACCACCCCGTGATGTTTTTCTCACTCCTACGAGTGAATGTAATGTAACACACACCCATACAATGCGCACCACCCCTTGATGTTTTTCTCACTCCTACGAGTGAATGTAATGTAACACACACCCATACAATGCGCACCACACCGTGATGTTTTTCTCACTCCTACGAGTGAATGTAATGTAACACACACCCATACAATGTTCACCACCCCGTGATGATTTTCTCACTCCTACTAGTGAATCTAATGTAACACACACCCATACAATGCGCACCACCCCGTGATTTTTTTCTCACTGCTACTTGTGAATGTAATGTAACACACCCATACAATGCGCACCACCCCGTGATGTTTTTCTCACTCCTACTAGTGAATGTAATGTAACACACACCCATACAATGCGCACCACCCCGTGATGTTTTTCTCACTCCTACTAGTGAATGTAATGTAACACACACCCATACAATGCGCACCACCCCGTGATGTTTTTCTCACTCCTACTAGTGAATCTAATGTAACACACACCCATACAATGTGCACCACCCCGTGATGTTTTTCTCACTCCTACTAGTGAATGTAATGTAACACACACCCATACAATGCGCACCACCCCATGATGATTTTCTCACTCCTACTAGTGAATCTAATGTAACAAACACCCATACAATTCGCACCACCGCGTGATGTTTTTCTCACTCCTACTAGTGAATGTAATGTAACACACACCCATAAAATGCGCACCACCCCGTGATGTTTTTCTCACTCCTACGAGTGAATCTCATGTAACACACACCCATACAATGCGCACCACCCCGTGATGTTTTTCTCACTGCTACTAGTGAATGTAATGTAACACACACCCATACAATGCGCACCACCCCGTGATGTTTTTCTCACTCCTACTAGTGAATGTAATGTAACACACACCCATACAATGCGCACCACCCCGTGATGTTTTTCTCACTCCTACGAGTGAATGTAATGTAACACACACCCATACAATGCGCACCACCCCGTGATGATTTTCTCACTCCTACTAGTGAATGTAATGTAACACACACCCATACAATGCGCACCACCCCGTGATGTTTTTCTCACTCCTACGAGTGAATGTAATGTAACACACACCCATACAATGCGCACCACCCCGTATGTTTTTCTCACTCCTAGTAGTGAATGTAATGTAACACACACCCATACAATGCACACCACCCCTTGATGTTTTTCTCACTCCTACGAGTGAATGTAATGTAACACACACCCATACAATGCGCACCACCCCGTGATGTTTTTCTCACTCCTACGAGTGAATGTAATGTAACACACACCCATACAATGCGCACCACCCCGTGATGATTTTCTCACTCCTACTAGTGAATCTAATGTAACACACACCCATACAATGCGCACCACCCCGTGATTTTCTCACTGCTACTTGTGAATGTAATGTAACACACCCATACAATGCGCACCACCCCGTGATGTTTTTCTCACTCCTACTAGTGAATCTAATGTAACACACACCCATACAATGCGCACCACCCCGTGATGTTTTTCTCACTCCTACTAGTGAATGTAATGTAACACACACCCATACAATGCGCACCACCTCGTGATGTTTTTCTCACTCCTACTAGTGAATGTAAGGTAACACACACCCATACAATGCGCACCACCCCGTGATGATTTTCTCACTCCTACTAGTGAATCTAATGTAACAAACACCCATACAATGCGCACCACCGCGTGATGTTTTTCTCACTCCTACTAGTGAATGTAATGTAACACACACCCATAAAATGCGCACCACCCCGTGATGTTTTTCTCACTCATACTAGTGAATCTAATGTAACACACACCCATACAATGCGCACCACCCCGTGATGATTTTCTCACTCCTACGAGTGAATCTCATGTAACACACACCCATACAATGCTCACCACCCCGTGATGTTTTTCTCACTGCTACTAGTGAATGTAATTTAAAACACACCCATACAATGCGCACCACCCGTGATGATTTTCTCACTCCTACGAGTGAATCTAATGTAACACACACCCATACAATGCGCACCACCCCGTGATGTTTTTCTGACTCCTACTAGTGAATGTAATGTAACACACACCCATAAAATGCGCACCACCCCGTGATGTTTTTCTCACTCATACTAGTGAATCTAATGTAACACACACCCATACAATGCGCACCACCCCGTGATGATATTCTCACTCCTACTACTGAATTAAATGTAACACACACCCATACCATGCGCACCACCCCGTGATGTTTTTCTCACTGCTACTAGTGAATGTAATGTAACACACCCATACAATGCGCACCACCCCGTTATGTTTTTCTCACTCCAGTAGTGAATGTAATGTAACACACACCCATACAATGCGCACCACCCCGTGATGTTTTTCTCACTCCTACTAGTGAATGTAATGGAACACACACCCATACAATGCGCACCACCCCGTGATGTTTTTCTCACTCCTACTAGTGAATCTAATGTAACAAACACCCATACAATGCGCACCACCCCGTGATGTTTTTCTCACTCCTACTAGTGAATGTAATGTAACACACACCCATACAATGCGCACCACCCCGTGATGTTTTTCTCACTCCTACTAGTGAATGTAATGTAAAACACACCCATACAATGCGCACCACCCCGTGATGTTTTTCTCACTCCTACTAGTGAATGTAATGTAACACACACCCATACAATGCGCACCACCCCGTGATGTTTTTCTCACTCCTACTAGTGAATCTAATGTAACACACACCCATACAATGAGCACCACCCCGTGATGTTTTTCTCACTCCTACGAGTGAACGTAATGTAACACACACCCATACAATGCGCACCACCCTGTGATGTTTTTCTCACTCCTACGAGTGAATGTAATGTAACACACACCCATACAATGCGCACCACCCCGTGATGTTTTTCTCACTCCTACGAGTGAATGTAATGTAACACACACCCATACAATGCGCACCACCCCGTGATGTTTTTCTCACTCCTACTAGTGAATGTAATGTAACACACACCCATACAATACCGACCACCCCGTGATGTTTTTCTCACTCCTACTAGTGAATGTAATGTAACACACACCCATACAATGCGCACCACCCCGTGATGTTTTTCTCACTCCTACGAGTGAATGTAATGTAACACACACCCATACAATGCGCACCACCCCGTGATGATTTTTTCACTCCTACGAGTGAATGTAATGTAACACACACCCATACAATGCGCACCACCCCGTGATGTTTTTCTCACTCCTATGAGTGAATGTAATATAACACACACCCATACAATGCGCACAACCCCGTGATGTTTTTCTCACTCCTAAGAGTGAATGTAATGTAACACATACCCATACAATGCGCCCCACCCCGTGATGTTTTTCTCACTCCTACTAGTGAATCTAATGTAACACACACCCATACAATGCGCACCACCCCGTGATGATTTTCTCACTCCTACGAGTGAATCTAATGTAACACACACCCATACAATGCGCACCACCCCGTGATGATTTTCTCACTCCTACTAGTGAATGTAACACACACCCATAAAATGCGCACCACCCCGTGATGTTTTTCTCACTCATACTAGTGAATGTAATGTAACACACACCCATACAATGCGCACCACCCCGTGATGTTTTTCTCACTCCTATGAGTGAATGTAATGTAACACACACCCATACAATGCGCACCACCCCGTGATGTTTTTCTCACTCCTACGAGTGAATGTAATGTAACACACACCCATACAATGCGCACCACCCCTTGATGTTTTTCTCACTCCTACGAGTGAATGTAATGTAACACACACTCATAAAATGCGCACCACCCCGTGATGTTTTTCTCACTCCTACGAGTGAATGTAATGTAACACACACCCATACAATGCGCACCACCCCGTGATGATTTTCTCACTCCTACTAGTGAATCTAATGTAACACACACCCATACAATGCGCACCACCCCGTGATTTTTTTCTCACTGCTACTTGTGAATGTAATGTAACACACCCATACAATGCGCACCACCCCGTGATGTTTTTCTCACTCCTACTAGTGAATGTAATGTAACACACACCCATACAATGCGCACCACCTCGTGATGTTTTTCTCACTCCTACTAGTGAATGTAAGGTAACACACACCCATACAATGCGCACCACCCCGTGATGTTTTTCTCACTCCTACTAGTGAATCTAATGTAACACACACCCATACAATGTGCACAACCCCGTGATGTTTTTCTCACTCCTACTAGTGAATGTAATGTAACACACACCCATACAATGCGCACCACCCCGTGATGATTTTCTCACTCCTACTAGTGAATCTAATGTAACAAACACCCATACAATGCGCAGCACCGCGTGATGTTTTTCTCACTCCTACTAGTGAATGTAATGTAACACACACCCATAAAATGCGCACCACCCCGTGATGTTTTTCTCACTCATACTAGTGAATCTAATGTAACACACACCCATACAATGCGCACCACCCCGTGATGATTTTCTCACTCCTAGGAGTGAATCTCATGTAACACACACCCATACAATGCGCACCACCCCGTGATGTTTGTCTCACTGCTACTAGTGAATGTAATTTAACACACACCCATACAATGCGCACCACCCCGTGATGATTTTCTCACTCCTACTAGTGAATCTAATGTAACACACACCCATACAATGCGCACCACCCCGTGATGTTTTTCTGACTCCTACTAGTGAATGTAATGTAACACACACCCATACAATGCGCACCACCCCGTGATGTTTTTCTCACTCCTACTAGTGAATGTAATGTAAAACACACCCATACAATGCGCACCACCCCGTGATGTTTTTCTCACTCCTACTAGTGAATGTAACACACACCCATAAAATGCGCACCACCCCGTGATGTTTTTCTCACTCCTACTAGAGAATCTAATGTAACACACACCCATACAATGTGCACCACCCCGTGATGTTTTTCTCACTCCTACTAGTGAATGTAATGTAACACACACCCATACAATACGCACCACCCCGTGATGTTTTTCTCACTCCTACGAGTGAACGTAATGTAACACACACCCATACAATGCGCACCACCCCGTGATGTTTTTCTCACTCCTACTAGTGAATGTAATGTAACACACACCCATACAATACCCACCACCCCGTGATGTTTTTCTCACTCCTACTAGTGAATGTAATGTAACACACACCCATACAATGCGCACCACCCCGTGATGTTTTTCTCACTCCTACGAGTGAATGTAATGTAACACACACCCATACAATGCGCACCACCCCGTGATGATTTTTTCACTCCTACGAGTGAATGTAATGTAACACACACCCATACAATGCGCACCACCCCGTGATGTTTTTCTCACTCCTATGAGTGAATGTAATGTAACACACACCCATACAATGCGCACAACCCCGTGATGTTTTTCTCACTCCTATGAGTGAATGTAATGTAACACACACCCATACAATGCGCCCCACCCCGTGATGTTTTTCTCACTCCTACTAGTGAATCTAATGTAACACACACCCATACAATGCGCACCACCCCGTGATGATTTTCTCACTCCTACGAGTGAATCTAATGTAACACACACCCATACAATGCGCACCACCCCGTGATGATTTTCTCACTCCTACTAGTGAATGTAACACACACCCATAAAATGCGCACCAACCCGTGATGTTTTTCTCACTCATACTAGTGAATGTAATGTAACACACACCCGTACAATGCGCACCACCCCGTGATGTTTTTCTCACTCCTACGAGTGAATGTAATGTAACACACACCCATACAATGCGCACCACCCCGTGATGTTTTTCTCACTCCTACGAGTGAATGTAATGTAACACACACCCATACAATGCGCACCACCCCTTGATGTTTTTCTCACTCCTACGAGTGAATGTAATGTAACACACACCCATACAATGCGCACCACACCGTGATGTTTTTCTCACTCCTACGAGTGAATGTAATGTAACACACACCCATACAATGTTCACCACCCCGTGATGATTTTCTCACTCCTACTAGTGAATCTAATGTAACACACACCCATACAATGCGCACCACCCCGTGATTTTTTTCTCACTGCTACTTGTGAATGTAATGTAACACACCCATACAATGCGCACCACCCCGTGATGTTTTTCTCACTCCTACTAGTGAATGTAATGTAACACACACCCATACAATGCGCACCACCCCGTGATGTTTTTCTCACTCCTACTAGTGAATGTAATGTAACACACACCCATAAAATGCGCACCACCCCGTGATGTTTTTCTCACTCATACTAGTGAATCTAATGTAACACACACCCATACAATGCGCACCACCCCGTGATGATTTTCTCACTCCTACGAGTGAATCTCATGTAACACACACCCATACAATGCGCACCACCCCGTGATGTTTTTCTCACTGCTACTAGTGAATGTAATGTAACACACACCCATACAATGCGCACCACCCCGTGATGTTTTTCTCACTCCTACTAGTGAATGTAATGTAACACACACCCATACAATGCGCACCACCCCGTGATGTTTTTCTCACTCCTACGAGTGAATGTAATGTAACACACACCCATACAATGCGCACCACCCCGTGATGATTTTCTCACTCCTACTAGTGAATGTAATGTAACACACACCCATACAATGCGCACCACCCCGTGATGTTTTTCTCACTCCTACGAGTGAATGTAATGTAACACACACCCATACAATGCGCACCACCCCGTATGTTTTTCTCACTCCTAGTAGTGAATGTAATGTAACACACACCCATACAATGCGCACCACCCCTTGATGTTTTTCTCACTCCTACGAGTGAATGTAATGTAACACACACCCATACAATGCGCACCACCCCGTGATGTTTTTCTCACTCCTACGAGTGAATGTAATGTAACACACACCCATACAATGCGCACCACCCCGTGATGATTTTCTCACTCCTACTAGTGAATCTAATGTAACACACACCCATACAATGCGCACCACCCCGTGATTTTTTTCTCACTGCTACTTGT
Organism: Cavia porcellus; assembly: GCF_034190915.1. Taxonomy (NCBI): domain Eukaryota; kingdom Metazoa; phylum Chordata; class Mammalia; order Rodentia; family Caviidae; genus Cavia; species Cavia porcellus. Next base: position 733,449 of record NW_026947614.1, on the reverse strand, counting down.
GAATGTAATGTAACACACCCATACAATGCGCACCACCCCGTGATGTTTTTCTCACTCCTACTAGTGAATGTAATGTAACACACACCCATACAATGCGCACCACCCCGTGATGTTTTTCTCACTCCTACTAGTGAATGTAATGTAACACACACCCATACAATGCGCACCACCTCGTGATGTTTTTCTCACTCCTACTAGTGAATGTAAGGTAACACACACCCATACAATGCGCACCACCCCGTGATGATTTTCTCACTCCTACTAGTGAATCTAATGTAACAAACACCCATACAATGCGCACCACCGCGTGATGTTTTTCTCACTCCTACTAGTGAATGTAATGTAACACACACCCATAAAATGCGCACCACCCCGTGATGTTTTTCTCACTCATACTAGTGAATCTAATGTAACACACACCCATACAATGCGCACCACCCCGTGATGATTTTCTCACTCCTACGAGTGAATCTCATGTAACACACACCCATACAATGCTCACCACCCCGTGATGTTTTTCTCACTGCTACTAGTGAATGTAATTTAACACACACCCATACAATGCGCACCACCCGTGATGATTTTCTCACTCCTACGAGTGAATCTAATGTAACACACACCCATACAATGCGCACCACCCCGTGATGTTTTTCTGACTCCTACTAGTGAATGTAATGTAACACACACCCATAAAATGCGCACCACCCCGTGATGTTTTTCTCACTCATACTAGTGAATCTAATGTAACACACACCCATACAATGCGCACCACCCCGTGATGATATTCTCACTCCTACTACTGAATTAAATGTAACACACACCCATACCATGCGCACCACCCCGTGATGTTTTTCTCACTGCTACTAGTGAATGTAATGTAACACACACCCATACAATGCGCACCACCCCGTGATGTTTTTCTCACTCCTACTAGTGAATGTAATGGAACACACACCCATACAATGCGCACCACCCCGTGATGTTTTTCTCACTCCTACTAGTGAATCTAATGTAACAAACACCCATACAATGCGCACCACCCCGTGATGTTTTTCTCACTCCTACTAGTGAATGTAATGTAACACACACCCATACAATGCGCACCACCCCGTGATGTTTTTCTCACTCCTACTAGTGAATGTAATGTAAAACACACCCATACAATGCGCACCACCCCGTGATGTTTTTCTCACTCCTACTAGTGAATGTAATGTAACACACACCCATACAATGCGCACCACCCCGTGATGTTTTTCTCACTCCTACTAGTGAATCTAATGTAACACACACCCATACAATGAGCACCACCCCGTGATGTTTTTCTCACTCCTACGAGTGAACGTAATGTAACACACACCCATACAATGCGCACCACCCTGTGATGTTTTTCTCACTCCTACGAGTGAATGTAATGTAACACACACCCATACAATGCGCACCACCCCGTGATGTTTTTCTCACTCCTACGAGTGAATGTAATGTAACACACACCCATACAATGCGCACCACCCCGTGATGTTTTTCTCACTCCTACTAGTGAATGTAATGTAACACACACCCATACAATACCGACCACCCCGTGATGTTTTTCTCACTCCTACTAGTGAATGTAATGTAACACACACCCATACAATGCGCACCACCCCGTGATGTTTTTCTCACTCCTACGAGTGAATGTAATGTAACACACACCCATACAATGCGCACCACCCCGTGATGATTTTTTCACTCCTACGAGTGAATGTAATGTAACACACACCCATACAATGCGCACCACCCCGTGATGTTTTTCTCACTCCTATGAGTGAATGTAATATAACACACACCCATACAATGCGCACAACCCCGTGATGTTTTTCTCACTCCTAAGAGTGAATGTAATGTAACACATACCCATACAATGCGCCCCACCCCGTGATGTTTTTCTCACTCCTACTAGTGAATCTAATGTAACACACACCCATATAATGCGCACCACCCCGTGATGATTTTCTCACTCCTACGAGTGAATCTAATGTAACACACACCCATACAATGCGCACCACCCCGTGATGATTTTCTCACTCCTACTAGTGAATGTAACACACACCCATAAAATGCGCACCACCCCGTGATGTTTTTCTCACTCATACTAGTGAATGTAATGTAACACACACCCATACAATGCGCACCACCCCGTGATGTTTTTCTCACTCCTATGAGTGAATGTAATGTAACACACACCCATACAATGCGCACCACCCCGTGATGTTTTTCTCACTCCTACGAGTGAATGTAATGTAACACACACCCATACAATGCGCACCACCCCTTGATGTTTTTCTCACTCCTACGAGTGAATGTAATGTAACACACACCCATACAATGCGCACCACCCCTTGATGTTTTTCTCACTCCTACGAGTGAATGTAATGTAACACACACTCATAAAATGCGCACCACCCCGTGATGTTTTTCTCACTCCTACGAGTGAATGTAATGTAACACACACCCATACAATGCGCACCACCCCGTGATGATTTTCTCACTCCTACTAGTGAATCTAATGTAACACACACCCATACAATGCGCACCACCCCGTGATTTTTTTCTCACTGCTACTTGTGAATGTAATGTAACACACCCATACAATGCGCACCACCCCGTGATGTTTTTCTCACTCCTACTAGTGAATGTAATGTAACACACACCCATACAATGCGCACCACCTCGTGATGTTTTTCTCACTCCTACTAGTGAATGTAAGGTAACACACACCCATACAATGCGCACCACCCCGTGATGTTTTTCTCACTCCTACTAGTGAATCTAATGTAACACACACCCATACAATGTGCACAACCCCGTGATGTTTTTCTCACTCCTACTAGTGAATGTAATGTAACACACACCCATACAATGCGCACCACCCCGTGATGATTTTCTCACTCCTACTAGTGAATCTAATGTAACAAACACCCATACAATGCGCACCACCGCGTGATGTTTTTCTCACTCCTACTAGTGAATCTAATGTAACACACACCCATAAAATGCGCACCACCCCGTGATGTTTTTCTCACTCATACTAGTGAATCTAATGTAACACACACCCATACAATGCGCACCACCCCGTGATGATTTTCTCACTCCTACGAGTGAATCTCATGTAACACACACCCATACAATGCGCACCACCCCGTGATGTTTGTCTCACTGCTACTAGTGAATGTAATTTAACACACACCCATACAATGCGCACCACCCCGTGATGATTTTCTCACTCCTACTAGTGAATCTAATGTAACACACACCCATACAATGCGCACCACCCCGTGATGTTTTTCTGACTCCTACTAGTGAATGTAATGTAACACACACCCATACAATGCGCACCACCCCGTGATGTTTTTCTCACTCCTACTAGTGAATGTAATGTAAAACACACCCATACAATGCGCACCACCCCGTGATGTTTTTCTCACTCCTACTAGTGAATGTAACACACACCCATAAAATGCGCACCACCCCGTGATGTTTTTCTCACTCCTACTAGAGAATCTAATGTAACACACACCCATACAATGTGCACCACCCCGTGATGTTTTTCTCACTCCTACTAGTGAATGTAATGTAACACACACCCATACAATACGCACCACCCCGTGATGTTTTTCTCACTCCTACGAGTGAACGTAATGTAACACACACCCATACAATGCGCACCACCCCGTGATGTTTTTCTCACTCCTACTAGTGAATGTAATGTAACACACACCCATACAATGCTCACCACCTCGTGATGTTTTTCTCACTCCTACTAGTGAATGTAAGGTAACACACACCCATACAATGCGCACCACCCCGTGATGTTTTTCTCACTCCTACTAGTGAATCTAATGTAACACACACCCATACAATGCGCACCACCCCGTGGTGTTTTTCTCACTCCTACTAGTGAATGTAATGTAACACACACCCATACAATGCGCACCACCCCGTTATGATTTTCTCACTCCTACTAGTGAATCTAATGTAACAAACACCCATACAATGCACACCACCGCGTGATGTTTTTCTCACTCCTACTAGTGAATGTAATGTAACACACACCTATAAAATGCGCACCACCCCGTGATGTTTTTCTCACTCATACTAGTGAATCTAATGTAACACACACCCATACAATGCGCACCACCCCGTGATGATTTTCTCACTCCTACGAGTGAATCTCATGTAACACACACCCATAAAATGCGCACCACCCCGTGATGATTTTCTCACTCCTACTAGTGAATCAAATGTAACACACACCCATACCATGCGCCCCACCCCGTGATGTTTTTCTCACTGCTACTAGTGAATGTAATGTAACACACCCATACAATGCGCACCACCCCGTGATGTTTTTCTCACTCCTACTAGTGAATGTAATGTAACCCACACCCATACAATGCGCACCACCCCGTGATGTTTTTCTCACTCCTACTAGTGAATGTAATGTAACACACACCCATACAATGCGCACCACCCCGTGATGTTTTTCTCACTCCTACTAGTGAATCTAATGTAACAAACACCCATACAATGCGCACCACCCCGTGATGTTTTTCTCACTCCTACTAGTGAATGTAATGTAACACACACCCATACAATGCGCACCACCCCGTGATGTTTTTCTCACTCCTACTAGTGAATGTAATGTAACACACATTCATACAATGCACACCACCCCGTGATGTTTTTCACACTCCTACTAGTGAATGTAATGTAACACACACCCATACAATGCGCACCACCCCGTGATGTTTTTCTAACTCCTACTAGTGAATGTAATGTAACACACACCCATACAATGCGCACCACCCCGTGATGTTTTTCTCACTCCTACTAGTGAATGTAATGTAACACACACCCATACAATGCGTACCACCCCGTGATGTTTTTCTCACTCCTACGAGTGAATGTAATGTAACACACACCCATATAATGCGCACCACCCCGTGATGTTTTTCTCACTCCTACGAGTGAATGTCATGTAACACACACCCATACGATGCGCACCACCCCGTGATGTTTTTCTCACTACTAATAATGAATGTAATGTAACACACCCCCATACAATGCGCACCACCCCGTGATGTTTTTCTCACTCCTACGAGTGAATCTCATGTAACACACACCCATACAATGCGCACCACCCCGTGATGATTTTCTCACTCCTACTAGTGAATCTAATGTAACAAACACCCATACAATGCGCACCACCCCGTGATGTTTTTCTCACTCCTACGAGTGAATGTAATGTAACACACACCCATACAATGCGCACCACCCCGTGATGTTTTTCTCACTCCTACTAGTGAATCTAATGTAACACACATCCATACAATGCGCACCACCCCGTGATGTTTTTCTCACTCCTACTAGTGAATCTAATGTAACACACACCCATACAATGCGCACCACCCCGTGATGTTTTTCTCACTCCTACTAGTGAATGAAATGTAACACACACCCATACAATGCGCACCACCCCGTGATGTTTTTCTCACTCCTACTAGTGAATCTAATGTAACACACACCCATACAATGCGCACCACCCCGTGATGTTTTTCTCACTCCTACTAGTGAATCTAATGTAACACACACCCATACAATGCGCACCACCCCGTGATGTTTTTCTCACTCCTACTAGTGAATGTAATGTAACACACACCCATACAATGCGCACCACCCCGTGATGATTTTCTCACTCCTACTAGTGAATCTAATGTAACAAACACCCATACAATGCGCACCACCCCGTGATGTTTTTCTCACTCCTACTAGTGAATGTAATGTAACACACACCCATACAATGCGCACCACCCCGTGATGTTTTTCTCACTCCTACTAGTGAATGTAATGTAACACACATTCATACAATGCACACCACCCCGTGATGTTTTTCACACTCCTACTAGTGAATGTAATGTAACACACACCCATACAATGCGCACCACCCCGTGATGTTTTTCTAACTCCTACTAGTGAATGTAATGTAACACACACTCATACAATGCGCACCACTCCGTGATGTTTTTCTCACTCCTACTAGTGAATCTAATGTAACACACACCCATACAATGCGCACCACCCCGTGATGTTTTTCTCACTCCTACTAGTGAATGTAATGTAACACACACCCATACAATGCGCACCACCCCGTGATGTTTTTCTCACTCCTACTAGTGAATGTAATGTAACACACACCCTTACAATGCGCACCACCCCGTGATGTTTTTCTCACTCCTACTAGTGAATCTAATGTAACACACACCCATACAATGCGCACCACCCCGTGATGTTTTTCTCACTCCTAATAGTGAATGTAATGTAACACACACCCATACAATGCGCACCACCCCGTGATGTTTTTCTCACTCCTACTAGTGAATGTAATGTAACACACACCCATATAATGCGAACAACCCCGTGATGATTTTCTCACTCCTACTAGTGAATCTAATGTAACAAACACCCATACAATGCGCACCACCCCGTGATGGTTTTCTCACTCCTACTAGTGAATGTAATGTAACACACACCCATATAATGCGAACAACCCCGTGATGATTTTCTCACTCCTACTAGTGAATCTAATGTAACAAACACCCATACAATGCGCACCACCCCGTGATGGTTTTCTCACTCCTACTAGTGAATGCAATGTAACACACACCCATACAATGAGCACCACCCAGTGATGTTTTTCTCACTCCTACGAGTGAATGTAATGTAACACACACCCATACAATGCGCACCACCCCGTGATGTTTTTCTCACTCCTACTAGTGAATCTAATGTAACACACATCCATACAATGCGCACCACCCCGTGATGTTTTTCTCACTCCTACTAGTGAATCTAATGTAACACACACCCATACAATGCGCACCACCCCGTGATGTTTTTCTCACTCCTACTAGTGAATGTAATGTAACACACACCCATACAATGCGCACCACCCCGTGATGTTTTTCTCACTCCTACTAGTGAATCTAATGTAACACACACCCATACAATGCGCACCACCCCGTGATGTTTTTCTCACTCCTACTAGTGAATGTAATGTAACACACACCCATACAATGCGCACCACCCCGTGATGTTTTTCTCACTCCTACTAGTGAATGTAATGTAACACACACCCATATAATGCGCACAACCCCGTGATGTTTTTCTCACTCCTACTAGTGAATCAAATGTAACACACACCCGTACAATGCGCACCACCCCGTGATGTTTTTCTCACTCCTACTAGTGAATGTAATGTAACACACACCCATACAATGCGCACCACCACGTGATGTTTTTCTCACTCCTACTAGTGAATGTAATGTAAATCACACCCATACAATGCGCACCACCCCGTGATGTTTTTCTCACTCCTACTAGTGAATGTAATGTAACACACACCCATACAATGCCCACCACCCCGTGATGTTTTTCTCACTCCTACTAGTGAATGTAAAGTAACACATACCCATACAATGCGCACCACCCCGTGATGTTTTTCTCACTCCTACTAGTGAATGTAATGTAACACACACCCATACAATGCGCACCACCCCGTGATGATTTTCTCACTCCTACGAGTGAATGTAATGTAACACACACCCATACAATGCGCACCACCCCGTGATGTTTTTCTCACTCCTACGAGTGAATGTAATGTAACACACACCCATACAATGCGCACCACCCCGTGATGTTTTTCTCACTCCTACGAGTGAATGTAATGTAACTCACACCCATACAATGCGCACCACCCCGTGATGTTTTTCTCACTCCTACTAGTGAATGTAATGTAACACACACCCATACAATGCGCAGCACCCCTTGATGTTTTTCTCACTCCTACTAGTGAATGTAATGTAACACACACCCATACAATGCGCACCACCCCGTGATGTTTTTCTCACTCCTACTAGTGAATGTAATGTAACACACACCCATACAATGCGCACCACCCCGTGATGTTTTTCTCACTCCTACTAGTGAATCTAATATAACACACACCCATACAATGCGCACCACCCCGTGATGATTTTCTCACTCCTACTAGTGAATCTAATGTAACAAAAACCCATACAATGCGCACCACCCCGTGATGTTTTTCTCACTCCTACTAGTGAATGTAATGTAACACACACCCATACAATGCGCACCACCACGTGATGTTTTTCTCACTCCTACTAGTGAATGTAATGTAACACACACCCATACAATGCGCACCACCCCGTGATGTTTTTCTCACTCCTACTAGTGAATGTAATGTAACGCACACCCATACAATGCGCACCACCCCGTGATGATTTTCTCACTCCTACTAGTGAATCTAATGTAACACACACTCATACAATTCGCACCACCCCGTGATGTTTTTCTCACTCCTACTACTGAATGTAATGTAACACACACCCATACAATGCGCACCACCCCGTGATGTTTTTCTCACTCCTACTAGTGAATCTAATGTAACACACACCCATACAATGTGCACCACCCCGTGATGTTTTTCTCACTCCTACTAGTGAATGTAATGTAACACACACCCATACAATGCGCACCACCCCGTGATATTTTTCTCACTCCTACTAGTGAATCTAATGTAACACACACCCATACGATGCGCACCACCCCGTGATGTTTTTCTCACTCCTACTAGTGAATCTAATGTAACACACACCCATACAATGCGCACCACCCCGTGATGTTTTTCTCACTCCTACTAGTGAATGTAATGTAACACACATTCATACAATGCACACCACCCCGTGATGTTTTTCACACTCCTACTAGTGAATGTAATGTAACACACACCCATACAATGCGCACCACCCCGTGATGTTTTTCTAACTCCTACTAGTGAATGTAATGTAACACACACCCATACAATGCGCACCACTCCGTGATGTTTTTCTCACTCCTACTAGTGAATCTAATGTAACACACACCCATACAATGCGCACCACCCCGTGATGTTTTTCTCACTCCTACTAGTGAATGTAATGTAACACACACCCATACAATGCGCACCACCCCGTGATGTTTTTCTCACTCCTACTAGTGAATGTAATGTAACACACACCCTTACAATGCACACCACCCCGTGATGTTTTTCACACTCCTACTAGTGAATGTAATGTAACACACACCCATACAATGCGCACCACCCCGTGATGTTTTTCTAACTCCTACTAGTGAATGTAATGTAACACACACCCATACAATGCGCACCACCCCGTGATGTTTTTCTCACTCCTACTAGTGAATCTAATGTAACACACATCCATACAATGCGCACCACCCCGTGATGTTTTTCTGACTCCTACTAGTGAATCTAATGTAACACACACCCATACAATGCGCACCACCCCGTGATGTTTTTCTCACTCCTACTAGTGAATCTAATGTAACACACATCCATACAATGCGCACCACCCCGTGATGTTTTTCTCACTCCTACTAGTGAATCTAATGTAACACACATCCATACAATGCGCACCACCCCGTGATGTTTTTCTCACTCCTACTAGTGAATCTAATGTAACACACACCCATACAATGCGCACCACCCCGTGATGTTTTTCTCACTCCTACTAGTGAATCTAATGTAACACACATCCATACAATGCGCACCACCCCGTGATGTTTTTCTCACTCCTACTAGTGAATCTAATGTAACACACACCCATACAATGCGCACCACCCCGTGATGTTTTTCTCACTCCTACTAGTGAATGTAATGTAACACACACCCATACAATGCGCACCACCCCGTGATGTTTTTCTCACTCCTACTAGTGAATGTAATGTAACACACACCCATACAATGCGCACCACCCCGTGATGTTTTTCTCACTCCTACTAGTGAATGTAATGTAACACACACCCATATAATGCGCACAACCCCGTGATGTTTTTCTCACTCCTACTAGTGAATCTAATGTAACACACACCCGTACAATGCGCACCACCCCGTGATGTTTTTCTCACTCCTACTAGTGAATGTAATGTAACACACACCCATACAATGCGCACCACCACGTGATGTTTTTCTCACTCCTACTAGTGAATGTAATGTAAATCACACCCATACAATGCGCACCACCCCGTGATGTTTTTCTCACTCCTACTAGTGAATGTAATGTAACACACACCCATACAATGCCCACCACCCCGTGATGTTTTTCTCACTCCTACTAGTGAATGTAAAGTAACACACACCCATACAATGCGCACCACCCCGTGATGTTTTTCTCACTCCTACTAGTGAATGTAATGTAACACACACCCATACAATGCGCACCACCCCGTGATGATTTTCTCACTCCTACGAGTGAATGTAATGTAACACACACCCATACAATGTGCACCACCCCGTGATGTTTTTTTCACTCCTACGAGTGAATGTAATGTAACACACACCCATACAATGCGCACCACCCCGTGATGTTTTTCTCACTCCTACGAGTGAATGTAATGTAACACACACCCATGCAATGCGCACCACCCCGTGATGTTTTTCTCACTCCTACTAGTGAATGTAATGTAACACACACCCATACAATGCGCAGCACCCCGTGATGTTTTTCTCACTCCTACTAGTGAATGTAATGTAACACACACCCATACAATGCGCACCACCCCGTGATGTTTTTCTCACTCCTACTAGTGAATGTAATGTAACACACACCCATACAATGCGCACCACCCCGTGATGTTTTTCTCACTCCTACTAGTGAATCTAATATAACACACACCCATACAATGCGCACCACCCCGTGATGATTTTCTCACTCCTACTAGTGAATCTAATGTAACAAAAACCCATACAATGCGCACCACCCCGTGATGTTTTTCTCACTCCTACTAGTGAATGTAATGTAACACACACCCATACAATGCGCACCACCCCGTGATGTTTTTCTCACTCCTACTAGTGAATGTAATGTAACGCACACCCATACAATGCGCACCACCCCGTGATGATTTTCTCACTCCTACTAGTGAATCTAATGTAACACACACTCATACAATGCGCACCACCCCGTGATGTTTTTCTCACTCCTACTACTGAATGTAATGTAACACACACCCATACAATGCGCACCACCCCGTGATGTTTTTCTCACTCCTACTAGTGAATCTAATGTAACACACACCCATACAATGCGCACCACCCCGTGATGTTTTTCTCACTCCTAATAGTGAATGTAATGTAACACACACCCATACAATGCGCACCACCCCGTGATGTTTTTCTCACTCCTACTAGTGAATCTAATGTAACACACACCCATACAATGCGCACCACCCCGTGATGTTTTTCTCACTCCTACTAGTGAATCTAATGTAACACACACCCATACAATGCGCACCACCCCGTGATGTTTTTCTCACTCCTACTAGTGAATCTAATATAACACACACCCATACAATGCGCACCACCCCGTGATGTTTTTCTCACTCCTACTAGTGAATGTAATGTAACACACACCCATACAATGCGCACCACCCCGTGATGTTTTTCTCACTCCTACTAGTGAATCTAATGTAACACACACCCATACAATGCGCACCACCCCGTGATGTTTTCTCACTCCTAATAGTGAATGTAATGTATCACACACCCATACAATGCGCACCACCCCGTGATGTTTTTCTCACTCCTACTAGTGAATGTAATGTAACACACACCCATATAATGCGAACAACCCCGTGATGATTTTCTCACTCCTACTAGTGAATCTAATGTAACAAACACCCATACAATGCGCACCACCCCGTGATGTTTTTCTCACTCCTCCTAGTGAATGCAATGTAACACACACCCATACAATGAGCACCACCCAGTGATGTTTTTCTCACTCCTACGAGTGAATGTAATGTAACACACACCCATACAATGCGCACCACCCCGTGATGTTTTTCTCACTCCTACTAGTGAATCTAATGTAACACACATCCATACAATGCGCACCACCCCGTGATATTTTTCTCACTCCTACTAGTGAATCTAATGTAACACACACCCATACAATGCGCACCACCCCGTGATGTTTTTCTCACTCCTACTAGTGAATCTAATGTAACACACATCCATACAATGCGCACCACCCCGTGATGTTTTTCTCACTCCTACTAGTGAATCTAATGTAACACACATCCATACAATGCGCACCACCCCGTGATGTTTTTCTCACTCCTACTAGTGAATCTAATGTAACACACACCCATACAATGCGCACCACCCCGTGATGTTTTTCTCACTCCTACTAGTGAATCTAATGTAACACACATCCATACAATGCGCACCACCCCGTGATGTTTTTCTCACTCCTACTAGTGAATCTAATGTAACACACACCCATACATGCGCACCACCCCGTGATGTTTTTCTCACTCCTACTAGTGAATGTAATGTAACACACACCCATACCATGCGCACCACCCCGTGATGTTTTTCTCACTCCTACTAGTGAATGTAATGTAACACACACCCATATAATGCGCACAACCCCGTGATGTTTTTCTCACTCCTACTAGTGAATCTAATGTAACACACACCCGTACAATGCGCACCACCCCGTGATGTTTTTCTCACTCCTACTAGTGAATGTAATGTAACACACACCCATACAATGCGCACCACCACGTGATGTTTTTCTCACTCCTACTAGTGAATGTAATGTAAATCACACCCATACAATGCGCACCACCCCGTGATGTTTTTCTCACTCCTACTAGTGAATGTAATGTAACACACACCCATACAATGCCTACCACCCCGTGATGTTTTTCTCACTCCTACTAGTGAATGTAAAGTAACACACACCCATACAATGCGCACCACCACGTGATGTTTTTCTCACTCCTACTAGTGAATGTAATGTAACACACACCCATACAATGCGCACCACCCCGTGATGATTTTCTCACTCCTACGAGTGAATGTAATGTAACACACACCCATACAATGCGCACCACCCCGTGATGTTTTTCTCACTCCTACTAGTGAATGTAATGTAACACACACCCATACAATGCGCACCACCCCGTGATGTTTTTCTCACTCCTACGAGTGAATGTAATGTAACACACACCCATACAATGCGCACCACCCCGTGATGTTTTTCTCACTCCTACTAGTGAATGTAATGTAACACACACCCATACAATGCGCAGCACCCCGTGATGTTTTTCTCACTCCTACTAGTGAATGTAATGTAACACACACCCATACAATGCGCACCACCCCGTGATGTTTTTCTCACTCCTACTAGTGAATGTAATGTAACACACACCCATACAATGCGCACCACCCCGTGATGTTTTTCTCACTCCTACTAGTGAATCTAATATAACACACACCCATACAATGCGCACCACCCCGTGATGATTTTCTCACTCCTACGAGTGAATCTAATGTAACAAAAACCCATACAATGCGCACCACCCCGTGATGTTTTTCTCACTCCTACTAGTGAATGTAATGTAACACACACCCATACAATGCGCACCACCACGTGATGTTTTTCTCACTCCTACTAGTGAATGTAATGTAACACACACCCATACAATGCGCACCACCCCGTGATGTTTTTCTCACTCCTACTAGTGAATGTAATGTAACGCACACCCATACAATGCGCACCACCCCGTGATGATTTTCTCACTCCTACTAGTGAATCTAATGTAACACACACTCATACAATGCGCACCACCCCGTGATGTTTTTCTCACTCCTACTACTGAATGTAATGTAACACACACCCATACAATGCGCACCACCCCGTGATGTTTTTCTCACTCCTACTAGTGAATCTAATGTAACACACACCCATACAATGTGCACCACCCCGTGATGTTTTTCTCACTCCTACTAGTGAATGTAATGTAACACACACCCATACAATGCGCACCACCCCGTGATGTTTTTCTCACTCCTACTAGTGAATCTAATGTAACACACACCCATACAATGCGCACCACCCCGTGATGTTTTTCTCACTCCTACTAGTGAATCTAATGTAACACACACCCATACAATGCGCACCACCCCGTGATGTTTTTCTCACTCCTAATAGTGAATGTAATGTAACACACACCCATACAATGCGCACCACCCCGTGATGATTTTCTCACTCCTACTAGTGAATCTAATGTAACAAACACCCATACAATGCGCACCACCCCGTGATGTTTTTCTCACTCCTACTAGTGAATGTAATGTAACACACACCCATACAATGCGCACCACCCCGTGATGTTTTTCTCACTCCTAATAGTGAATGTAATGTATCACACACCCATACAATGCGCACCACCCCGTGATGTTTTTCTCACTCCTACTAGTGAATGTAATGTAACACACACCCATACAATGCGCACCACCCCGTGATGTTTTTCTCACTCCTACTAGTGAATCTAATGTAACACACACCCATACAATGCGCACCACCCCGTGATGTTTTTCTCACTCCTAATAGTGAATGTAATGTAACACACACCCATACAATGCGCACCACCCCGTGATGTTTTTCTCACTCCTACTAGTGAATGTAATGTAACACACACCCATATAATGCGAACAACCCCGTGATGATTTTCTCACTCCTACTAGTGAATCTAATGTAACAAACACCCATACAATGCGCACCACCCCGTGATATTTTTCTCACTCCTACTAGTGAATGCAATGTAACACACACCCATACAATGAGCACCACCCAGTGATGTTTTTCTCACTCCTACGAGTGAATGTAATGTAACACACACCCATACAATGCGCACCACCCCGTGATGTTTTTCTCACTCCTACTAGTGAATGTAATGTAACACACACCCATACAATGCGCACCACCCCGTGATGTTTTTCTCACTCCTACTAGTGAATGTAATGTAACACACACCCATATAATGCGCACAACCCCGTGATGTTTTTCTCACTCCTATTAGTGAATCTAATGTAACACACACCCGTACAATGCGCACCACCCCGTGATGTTTTTCTCACTCCTACTAGTGAATGTAATGTAACACACACCCATACAATGCGCACCACCACGTGATGTTTTTCTCACTCCTACTAGTGAATGTAATGTAAATCACACACATACAATGCGCACCACCCCGTGATGTTTTTCTCACTCCTACTAGTGAATGTAATGTAACACACACCCATACAATGCCCACCACCCCGTGATGTTTTTCTCACTCCTACTAGTGAATGTAAAGTAACACACACCCATACAATGCGCACCACCCCGTGATGTTTTTCTCACTCCTACTAGTGAATGTAATGTAACACACACCCATACAAAGCGCACCACCCCGTGATGATTTTCTCACTCCTATGAGTGAATGTAATGTAACACACACCCATACAATGCGCACCACCACGTGATATTTTTCTCACTCCTACGAGTGAATGTAATGTAACACACACCCATACAATGCGCACCACCCCGTGATGTTTTTCTCACTCCTACGAGTGAATGTAATGTAACACACACCCATACAATGCGCACCACCCCGTGATGTTTTTCTCACTCCTACTAGTGAATGTAATGTAACACACACCCATACAATGCGCACCACCCCGTGATGTTTTCTCACTCCTACTAGTGAATGTAATGTAACACACACCCATACAATGCGCACCACCCCGTGATGTTTTTCTCACTCCTACTAGTGAATCTAATATAACACACACCCATACAATGCGCACCACCCCGTGATGTTTTTCTCACTCCTACTAGTGAATGTAATGTAACGCACACCCATCCAATGCGCACCACCCCGTGATGATTTTCTCACTCCTACTAGTGAAACTAATGTAACACACACTCATACAATGCGCACCACCCCGTGATGTTTTTCTCACTCCTACTAGTGAATGTAATGTAACACACACCCATACAATGCGCACCACCCCGTGATGTTTTTCTCACTCCTACTAGTGAATCTAATGTAACACACACCCATACAATGCGCACCACCCCGTGATGTTTTTCTCACTCCTACTAGTGAATGTAATGTAACACACAGCCATACAATGCCCACCACGCCGTGATGTTTTTCTCACTCCTACGAGTGAATGTAATGTAACACACACCCATACAATGCGCACCACCCCGTGATGTTTTTCTCACTCCTACGAGTGAATGTAATGTAACACACACCCATACAATGCGCACCACCCCGTGATGTTTTTCTCACTCCTACGAGTGAATGTAATGTAACACACACCCATACAATGCGCACCACCCCGTGATGTTTTTCTCACTCCTACTAGTGAATCTAATGTAACACACACCCATACAATGCGCACCACCCCGTGATTTTTTTCTCACTGCTACTTGTGAATGTAATGTAACACACCCATACAATGCGCACCACCCCGTGATGTTTTTCTCACTCCTACTGGTGAATGTAATGTAACACACACCCATACAATGCGCACCACCCCGTGATGTTTTTCTCACTCCTATTAGTGAATGTAATGTAACACACACACATACAATGCGCACCACCCCGTGATGATTTTCTCACTCCTACTAGTGAATGTAATGTAACACACACCCATACAATGCGCACCACCTCGTGAAGTTTTTCTAACTCCTACTAGTGAATGTAATGTAACACAACCCATACAATGCGCAACACCCCGTGATGTTTTTCTCACTCCTACTAGTGAATCTAATGTAACACACACCCATACAATGCGCACAACCCCGTGATGTTTTTCTCACTCCTACTAGTGAATGTAATGTAACACCCATACAATGCGCACCACCCCATGATGTTTTTCTCACTCCTACTAGTGAATGTAATGTAACACACACCCATACAATGCGCACCACCCCGTTATGTTTTTCTCACTCCTACTAATGAATCTAATGTAACACACACCCATACAATGCGCACCACCCCGTGATGTTTTTCTCACTCCTTATAGTGAATGTAATGTAACACACACCCATACAATGCGCACCACCCCGTGATGTTTTTCTCACTCCTACTAGTAAATGTAATGTAACACACACCCATATAATGCGCACAACCCCATGATGATTTTCTCACTCCTACTAGTGAATCTAATGTAACAAACACCCATACAATGCACACCAAGCCGTGATGTTTTTCTCACTCCTACTAGTGAATGCAATGTAACACACACCCATACAATGAGCACCACCCCGTGATGTTTTTCTCACTCCTACGAGTGAATGTAATGTAACACACACCCATACAATACGCACCACCCCGTGATGTTTTTCTCACTCCTACTAGTGAATGTAATGTAACACACACCCATACAATGCGCACCACCCCGTGATGTATTTCTCACTCCTACTAGTGAATGTAATGTAACACACACCCATACAATGCGCACCACCCCGTGATGTTTTTCTCACTCCTACTAGTGAATGTAATGTAACACACACCCATACAATGCGCACCACCCCGTGAAGTTTTTCTCACTCCTACTAGTGAATCTAATGTAACACACACCCATACAATGCGCACCACCCCGTGATGTTTTTCTCACTCCTACTAGTGAATGTAATGTAACACACACCCATACAATGCGCACCACACCGTGATGTTTTTCTCACTCCTACTAGTGAATGTAATGTAACACACACCCATATAATGCGCACAACCCCGTGATGATTTTCTCACTCCTACTAGTGAATCTAATGTAACAAACACCCATACAATGCGCACCACCCCGTGATGTTTTTCTCACTCCTACTAGTGAATGCAATGTAACACACACCCATACAATGAGCACCACCCCGTGATGTTTTTCTCACTCCTACGAGTGAATGTAATGTAACACACACCCATACAATGCGCACCACCCCGTGATGTTTTTCTCACTCCTACTAGTGAATCTAATGTAACACACATCCATACAATGCGCACCACCCCGTGATGTTTTTCTCACTCCTACTAGTGAATCTAATGTAACACACACCCATACAATGTGCACCACCCCGTGATGTTTTTCTCACTCCTACTAGTGAATGTAATGTAACACACACCCATACAATGCGCACCACCCCGTGATGTTTTTCTCACTCCTACTAGTGAATCTAATGTAACACACACCCATACAATGCGCACCACCACGTGATGTTTTTCTCACTCCTACTAGTGAATGTAATGTAAATCACACCCATACAATGCGCACCACCCCGTGATGTTTTTCTCACTCCTACTAGTGAATGTAATGTAACACACACCCATACAATGCCTACCACCCCGTGATGTTTTTCTCACTCCTACTAGTGAATGTAAAGTAACACACACCCATACAATGCGCACCACCCCGTGATGTTTTTCTCACTCCTACTAGTGAATGTAATGTAACACACACCCATACAATGCGCACCACCCCGTGATGATTTTCTCACTCCTACGAGTGAATGTAATGTAACACACACCCATACAATGCGCACCACCCCGTGATGTTTTTCTCACTCCTACTAGTGTATGTAATGTAACACACACCCATACAATGCGCACCACCCCGTGATGTTTTTCTCACTCCTACGAGTGAATGTAATGTAACACACACCCATACAATGCGCACCACCCCGTGATGTTTTTCTCACTCCTACTAGTGAATGTAATGTAACACACACCCATACAATGCGCAGCACCCCGTGATGTTTTTCTCACTCCTACTAGTGAATGTAATGTAACACACACCCATACAATGCGCACCACCCCGTGATGTTTTTCTCACTCCTACTAGTGAATGTAATGTAACACACACCCATACAATGCGCACCACCCCGTGATGTTTTTCTCACTCCTACTAGTGAATCTAATATAACACACACCCATACAATGCGCACCACCCCGTGATGATTTTCTCACTCCTACTAGTGAATCTAATGTAACAAAAACCCATACAATGCGCACCACCCCGTGATGTTTTTCTCACTCCTACTAGTGAATGTAATGTAACACACACCCATACAATGCGCACCACCACGTGATGTTTTTCTCACTCCTACTAGTGAATGTAATGTAACACACACCCATACAATGCGCACCACCCCGTGATGTTTTTCTCACTCCTACTAGTGAATGTAATGTAACGCACACCCATACAATGC
Source organism: Cavia porcellus (assembly GCF_034190915.1). Classification (NCBI taxonomy): domain Eukaryota; kingdom Metazoa; phylum Chordata; class Mammalia; order Rodentia; family Caviidae; genus Cavia; species Cavia porcellus. The sequence goes on along the minus strand of NW_026947614.1, from coordinate 714,283 downwards.
GCACCACCCCGTGATGATTTTCTCACTCCTACTAGTGAATCTAATGTAACACACACTCATACAATGCGCACCACCCCGTAATGTTTTTCTCACTCCTACTACTGAATGTAATGTAACACACACCCATACAATGCGCACCACCCCGTGATGTTTTTCTCACTCCTACTAGTGAATCTAATGTAACACACACCCATACAATGTGCACCACCCCGTGATGTTTTTCTCACTCCTACTAGTGAATGTAATGTAACACACACCCATACAATGCGCACCACCCCGTGATGTTTTTCTCACTCCTACTAGTGAATCTAATGTAACACACACCCATACAATGCGCACCACCCCGTGATGTTTTTCTCACTCCTACTAGTGAATCTAATGTAACACACACCCTTACAATGCGCACCACCCCGTGATGTTTTTCTCACTCCTACTAGTGAATGTAATGTAACACACACCCATACAATGCGCACCACCCCGTGATGATTTTCTCACTCCTACTAGTGAATCTAATGTAACAAACACCCATACAATGCGCACCACCCCGTGATGTTTTTCTCACTCCTACTAGTGAATGTAATGTAACACACACCCATACAATGCGCACCACCCCGTGATGTTTTTCTCACTCCTACTAGTGAATGTAATGTAACACACACCCATACAATGCACACGACCCCGTGATGTTTTTCACACTCCTACTAGTGAATGTAATGTAACACACACCCATACAATGCGCACCACCCCGTGATGTTTTTCTAACTCCTACTAGTGAATGTAATGTAACACACACCCATACAATGCGCACCACCCCGTGATGTTTTTCTCACTCCTACTAGTGAATCTAATGTAACACACACCCATACAATGCGCACCACCCCGTGATGTTTTTCTCACTCCTACTAGTGAATGTAATGTAACACACACCCATACAATGCGCACCACCCCGTGATGTTTTTCTCACTCCTACTAGTGAATGTAATGTAACACACACCCATACAATGCGCACCACCCCGTGATGTTTTTCTCACTCCTACTAGTGAATGTAATGTAACACACACCCATACAATGCGCACCACCCCGTGATGTTTTTCTCACTCCTACTAGTGAATGTAATGTAACGCACACCCATACAATGCGCACCACCCCGTGATGATTTTCTCACTCCTACTAGTGAATCTAATGTAACACACACCCATACAATGCGCACCACCCCGTGATGTTTTTCTCACTCCTACTACTGAATGTAATGTAACACACACCCATACAATGCGCACCACCCCGTGATGTTTTTCTCACTCCTACTAGTGAATCTAATGTAACACACACCCATACAATGCGCACCACCCCGTGATGTTTTTCTCACTCCTACTAGTGAATGTAATGTAACACACACCCATACAATGCGCACCACCCCGTGATGTTTTTCTCACTCCTACTAGTGAATCTAATGTAACACACACCCATACAATGCGCACCACCCCGTGATGTTTTTCTCACTCCTACTAGTGAATCTAATGTAACACACACCCTTACAATGCGCACCACCCCGTGATGTTTTTCTCACTCCTACTAGTGAATGTAATGTAACACACACCCATACAATGCGCACCACCCCGTGATGATTTTCTCACTCCTACTAGTGAATCTAATGTAACAAACACCCATACAATGCGCACCACCCCGTGATGATTTTCTCACTCCTACTAGTGAATCTAATGTAACAAACACCCATACAATGCGCACCACCCCGTGATGTTTTTCTCACTCCTACTAGTGAATGTAATATAACACACACCCATACAATGCGCACCACCCCGTGATGTTTTTCTCACTCCTACTAGTGAATGTAATGTAACACACATTCATACAATGCGCACCACCCCGTGATGTTTTTCACACTCCTACTAGTGAATGTAATGTAACACACACCCATACAATGCGCACCACCCCGTGATGTTTTTCTAACTCCTACTAGTGAATGTAATGTAACACACACCCATACAATGCGCACCACCCCGTGATGTTTTTCTCACTCCTACTAGTGAATCTAATGTAACACACACCCATACAATGCGCACCACCCCGTGATGTTTTTCTCACTCCTACTAGTGAATCTAATGTAACACACACCCATACAATGCGCACCACCCCGTGATGTTTTTCTCACTCCTAATAGTGAATCTAATGTAACACACACCCATACAATGCGCACCACCCCGTGATGTTTTTCTCACTCCTACTAGTGAATGTAATGTAACACACACCCATATAATGCGAACAACCCCGTGATGATTTTCTCACTCCTACTAGTGAATCTAATGTAACAAACACCCATACAATGCGCACCACCCCGTGATGTTTTTCTCACTCCTACTAGTGAATGTAATGTAACACACACCCATACAATGCGCACCACCCCGTGATGTATTTCTCACTCCTACTAGTGAATGTAATGTAACACACACCCATACAATGCGCACCACCCCGTGATGTTTTTCTCACTCCTACTAGTGAATGTAATGTAACACACACCCATACAATGCGCACCACCCCGTGATGTTTTTCTCACTCCTACTAGTGAATCTAATGTAACACACACCCATACAATGCGCACCACCCCGTGATGTTTTTCTCACTCCTAATAGTGAATCTAATGTAACACACACCCATACAATGCGCACCACCCCGTGATGTTTTTCTCACTCCTACTAGTGAATGTAATGTAACACACACCCATATAATGCGAACAACCCCGTGATGATTTTCTCACTCCTACTAGTGAATCTAATGTAACAAACACCCATACAATGCGCACCACCCCGTGATGTTTTTCTCACTCCTACTAGTGAATGCAATGTAACACACACCCATACAATGAGCACCACCCAGTGATGTTTTTCTCACTCCTACTAGTGAATGTAATGTAACACACACCCATATAATGCGCACAACCCCGTGATGTTTTTCTCACTCCTATTAGTGAAACTAATGTAACACACACCCGTACAATGCGCACCACCCCGTGATGTTTTTCTCACTCCTACTAGTGAATCTAATGTAACAAACACCCATACAATGCGCACCACCCCGTGATGTTTTTCTCACTCCTACTATTGAATGTAATGTAACACACATCCATACAATGCGCACCACCCCGTGATGTTTTTCTCACTCCTACTAGTGAATCTAATGTAACACAAACCCATACAATGCGCACCACCCCGTGATGTTTTTCTCACTCCTACTAGTGAATGTAATGTAACACACACCCATACAATGCGCACCACCCCGTGATGTTTTTCTCACTCCTACTAGTGAATCTAATGTAACACACACCCATACAATGCGCACCACCCCGTGATGTTTTTCTCACTCCTACTAGTGAATGTAATGTAACACACACCCATACAATGCGCACCACCCCGTGATGTTTTTCTCACTCCTACTAGTGAATGTAATGTAACACACACCCATATAATGCGCACAACCCCGTGATGTTTTTCTCACTCCTATTAGTGAATCTAATGTAACACACACCCGTACAATGCGCACCACCCCGTGATGTTTTTCTCACTCCTACTAGTGAATGTAATGTAACACACACCCATACAATGCGCACCACCACGTGATGTTTTTCTCACTCCTACTAGTGAATGTAATGTAAATCACACCCATACAATGCGCACCACCCCGTGATGTTTTTCTCACTCCTACTAGTGAATGTAATGTAACACACACCCATACAATGCCCACAACCACGTGATGTTTTTCTCACTCCTACTAGTGAATGTAAAGTAACACACACCCATACAATGCGCACCACCCCGTGATGTTTTTCTCACTCCTACTAGTGAATGTAATGTAACACACACCCATACAAAGCGCACCACCCCGTGATGATTTTCTCACTCCTACGAGTGAATGTAATGTAACACACACCCATACAATGCGCACCACCCCGTGATGTTTTTCTCACTCCTACGAGTGAATGTAATGTAACACACACCCATACAATGCGCACCACCCCGTGATGTTTTTCTCACTCCTACTAGTGAATGTAATGTAACACACACCCATACAATGCGCACCACCCCGTGATGTTTTCTCACTCCTACTAGTGAATGTAATGTAACACACACCCATACAATGCGCACCACCCCGTGATGTTTTTCTCACTCCTACTAGTGAATCTAATATAACACACACCCATACAATGCGCACCACCCCGTGATGTTTTTCTCACTCCTACTAGTGAATGTAATGTAACGCACACCCATCCAATGCGCACCACCCCGTGATGATTTTCTCACTCCTACTAGTGAAACTAATGTAACACACACTCATACAATGCGCACCACCCCGTGATGTTTTTCTCACTCCTACTAGTGAATGTAATGTAACACACACCCATACAATGCGCACCACCCCGTGATGTTTTTCTCACTCCTACTAGTGAATCTAATGTAACACACACCCATACAATGCGCACCACCCCGTGATGTTTTTCTCACTCCTACTAGTGAATCTAATGTAACACACACCCATACAATGCCCACCACCCCGTGATGTTTTTCTCACTCCTACGAGTGAATGTAATGTAACACACACCCATACAATGCGCACCACCCCGTGATGTTTTTCTCACTCCTACGAGTGAATGTAATGTAACACACACCCATACAATGCGCACCACCCCGTGATGTTTTTCTCACTCCTACGAGTGAATGTAATGTAACACACACCCATACAATGCGCACCACCCCGTGATGTTTTTCTCACTCCTACTAGTGAATCTAATGTAACACACACCCATACAATGCGCACCACCCCGTGATTTTTTTCTCACTGCTACTTGTGAATGTAATGTAACACACCCATACAATGCGCACCACCCCGTGATGTTTTTCTCACTCCTACTGGTGAATGTAATGTAACACACACCCATACAATGCGCACCACCCCGTGATGTTTTTCTCACTCCTATTAGTGAATGTAATGTAACACACACACATACAATGCGCACCACCCCGTGATGATTTTCTCACTCCTACTAGTGAATGTAATGTAACACACACCCATAAAATGCGCACCACCTCGTGAAGTTGTTCTAACTCCTACTAGTGAATCTAATGTAACACACACCCATACAATGCGCACCACCCCGTGATGTTTTTCTCACTCCTACTAGTGAATCTAATGTAACACACACCCATACAATGCGCACCACCCCGTGATGTTTTTCTCACTCCTACTAGTGAATGTAATGTAACACCCATACAATGCGCACCACCCCATGATGTTTTTCTCACTCCTACTAGTGAATGTAATGTAACACACACCCATACAATGCGCACCACCCCGTTATGTTTTTCTCACTCCTACTAATGAATCTAATGTAACACACACCCATACAATGCGCACCACCCCGTGATGTTTTTCTCACTCCTTATAGTGAATGTAATGTAACACACACCCATACAATGCGCACCACCCCGTGATGTTTTTCTCACTCCTACTAGTAAATGTAATGTAACGCACACCCATATAATGCGCACAACCCCATGATGATTTTCTCACTCCTACTAGTGAATCTAATGTAACAAACACCCATACAATGCACACCACCCCGTGATGTTTTTCTCACTCCTACTAGTGAATGCAATGTAACACACACCCATACAATGAGCACCACCCCGTGATGTTTTTCTCACTCCTACGAGTGAATGTAATGTAACACACACCCATACAATACGCACCACCCCGTGATGTTTTTCTCACTCCTACTAGTGAATGTAATGTAACACACACCCATACAATGCGCACCACCCCGTGATGTATTTCTCACTCCTACTAGTGAATGTAATGTAACACACACCCATACAATGCGCACCACCCCGTGATGTTTTTCTCACTCCTACTAGTGAATGTAATGTAACACACACCCATACAATGCGCACCACCCCGTGAAGTTTTTCTCACTCCTACTAGTGAATCTAATGTAACACACACCCATACAATGCGCACCACCCCGTGATGTTTTTCTCACTCCTACTAGTGAATGTAATGTAACACACACCCATACAATGCGCACCACACCGTGATGTTTTTCTCACTCCTACTAGTGAATGTAATGTAACACACACCCATATAATGCGCACAACCCCGTGATGATTTTCTCACTCCTACTAGTGAATCTAATGTAACAAACACCCATACAATGCGCACCACCCCGTGATGTTTTTCTCACTCCTACTAGTGAATGCAATGTAACACACACCCATACAATGAGCACCACCCCGTGATGTTTTTCTCACTCCTTCGAGTGAATGTAATGTAACACACACCCATACAATGCGCACCACCCCGTGATGTTTTTCTCACTCCTACTAGTGAATCTAATGTAACACACATCCATACAATGCGCACCACCCCGTGATGTTTTTCTCACTCCTACTAGTGAATCTAATGTAACACACACCCATACAATGCGCACCACCCCGTGATGTTTTTCTCACTCCTACTAGTGAATGTAATGTAACACACACCCATACAATGCGCACCACCCCGTGATGTTTTTCTCACTCCTACTAGTGAATCTAATGTAACACACACCCATACAATGCGCACCACCCCGTGATGTTTTTCTCACTCCTACTAGTGAATCTAATGTAACACACACCCATACAATGCGCACCACCCCGTGATGTTTTTCTCACTCCTACTAGTGAATGTAATGTAACACACACCCATACAATGCGCACCACCCCGTGATGTTTTTCTCACTCCTACTAGTGAATCTAATGTAACAAACACCCATACAATGCGCACCACCCCGTGATGTTTTTCTCTCTCGTACTAGTGAATGTAATGTAACACACACCCATACAATGCGCACCACCCCGTGATGTTTTTCTCACTCCTACGAGTGAATGTAATGTAACACACACCCATACAATGCACACCACCCCGTAATGTTTTTCACACTCCTACTAGTGAATGTAATGTAACACACACACATAAAAAGCGCACCACCCGTGATGTTTTTCTCACTCCTACTAGTGAATGTAATGTAACACACACCCATACAATGCGCACCACCCCGTGATGTTTTTCTCACTCCTACTAGTGAATGTAATGTAACACACACCCATACAATGCGCACCACCCCGTGATGTTTTTCTCACTCCTACTAGTGAATCTAATGTAACACACACCCATACAATGCGCACCACCCCGTGATGTTTTTCTCACTCCTACTAGTGAATCTAATGTAACACACACCCATACAATGCGCACCACCCCGTGATGTTTTTCTCACTCCTACTAGTGAATGTAATGGAACACACACCCATACAATGCGCACCACCCCGTGATGATTTTCTCACTCCTACTAGTGAATGTAATGTAACACACACCCATACAATGCGCACCACCCCGTGATGTTTTTCTCACTCCTACTAGTGAATGCAATGTAACACACACCCATACAATGAGCACCACCCCGTGATGTTTTTCTCACTCCTACGAGTGAATGTAATGTAACACACACCCATACAATACGCACCACCCCGTGATGTTTTTCTCACTCCTACTAGTGAATGTAATGTAACACACACCCATACAATGCGCACCACCCCGTGATGATTTTCTCACTCCTACTAGTGAATGTAATGTAACACACACCCATACAATGCGCACCACCTCGTGAAGTTTTTCTAACTCCTACTAGTGAATGTAATGTAACACACACCCATACAATGCGCACCACCCCGTGATGTTTTTCTCACTCCTACTAGTGAATGTAATGTAACACACACCCATACAATGCGCACCACCCCGTGATGTTTTTCTCACTCCTACTAGTGAATGTAATGTAACACACACCCATACAATGCGCACCACCCCGTGATGTTTTTCTCACTCCTACTAGTGAATGTAATGTAACACACACCCATACAATGCGCACCACCCCGTTATGTTTTTCTCACTCCTACTAGTGAATCTAATGTAACACACACCCATACAATGCGCACCACCCCGTGATGTTTTTCTCACTCCTTATAGTGAATGTAATGTAACACACACCCATAAAATGCGCACCACCCCGTGATGTTTTTCTCACTCCTACTAGTGAATGTAATGTAACACACACCCATATAATGCGCACAACCCCATGATGATTTTCTCACTCCTACTAGTGAATCTAATGTAACAAACACCCATACAATGCACACCACCCCGTGATGTTTTTCTCACTCCTACTAGTGAATGCAATGTAACACACACCCATACAATGAGCACCACCCCGTGATGTTTTTCTCACTCCTACGAGTGAATGTAATGTAACACACACCCATACAATACGCACCACCCCGTGATGTTTTTCTCACTCCTACTATTGAATCTAATGTAACACACACCCATACAATGCGCACCACCCCGTGATGTTTTTCTCACTTCTACTAGTGAATCTAATGTAACACACACCCATACAATGCGCACCACCCCGTGATGTTTTTCTCACTCCTACTAGTGAATGTAATGTAACACACACCCATACAATGCGCACCACCCCGTGAAGTTTTTCTCACTCATACTAGTGAATCTAATGTAACACACACCCATACAATGCGCACCACCCCGTGATGTTTTTCTCACTCCTACTAGTGAATGTAATGTAACACACACCCATACAATGCGCACCACACCGTGATGTTTTTCTCACTCCTACTAGTGAATGTAATGTAACACACACCCATATAATGCGCACAACCCCGTGATGATTTTCTCACTCCTACTAGTGAATCTAATGTAACAAACACCCATACAATGCGCACCACCCCGTGATGTTTTTCTCACTCCTACTAGTGAATGCAATGTAACACACACCCATACAATGAGCACCACCCCGTGATGTTTTTCTCACTCCTAGGAGTGAATGTAATGTAACACACACCCATACAATGCGCACCACCCCGTGATGTTTTTCTCACTCCTACTAGTGAATCTAATGTAACACACATCCATACAATGCGCACCACCCCGTGATGTTTTTCTCACTCCTACTAGTGAATCTAATGTAACACACACGCATACAATGCGCACCACCCCGTGATGTTTTTCTCACTCCTACTAGTGAATGTAATGTAACACACACCCATACAATGCGCACCACCCCGTGATGTTTTTCTCACTCCTACTAGTGAATCTAATGTAACACACACCCATACAATGCGCACCACCCCGTGATGTTTTTCTCACTCCTACTAGTGAATCTAATGTAACACGCACCCATACAATGCGCACCACCCCGTGATGTTTTTCTCACTCCTACTAGTGAATGTAATGTAACACACACCCATTCAATGCGCACCACCCCGTGATGATTTTCTCACTCCTACTAGTGAATCTAATGTAACAAACACCCATACAATGCGCACCACCCCGTGATGTTTTTCTCACACCTACTAGTGAATGTAATGTAACACACACCCATACAATGCGCACCACCCCGTGATGTTTTTCTCACTCCTACGAGTGAATGTAATGTAACACACACCCATACAATGCACACCACCCCGTGATGTTTTTCACACTCCTACTAGTGAATGTAATGTAACACACACACATACAAAGCGCACCACCCGTGATGTTTTTCTCACTCCTACTAGTGAGTGTAATGTAACACACACCCATACAATGCGCACCACCCCGTGATGTTTTTCTCACTCCTACTAGTGAATGTAATGTAACACACACCCATACAATGCGCACCACCCCGTGATGTTTTTCTCACTCCTACTAGTGAATCTAATGTAACACACACCCATACAATGCGCACCACCCCGTGATGTTTTTCTCACTCCTACTAGTGAATCTAATGTAACACACACCCATACAATGCGCACCACCCCGTGATGTTTTTCTCACTCCTACTAGTGAATGTAATGGAACACACACCCATACAATGCGCACCACCCCGTGATGATTTTCTCACTCCTACTAGTGAATGTAATGTAACACACACCCATACAATGCGCACCACCCCGTGATGTTTTTCTCACTCCTACTAGTGAATGCAATGTAACACACACCCATACAATGAGCACCACCCCGTGATGTTTTTCTCACTCCTACGAGTGAATGTAATGTAACACATACCCATACAATACGCACCACCCCGTGATGTTTTTCTCACTCCTACTAGTGAATCTAATGTAACACACACCCATACAATGCGCACCACCCCGTGATGTTTTTCTCACTCCTACTAGTGAATCTAATGTAACACACACCCATAGAATGCGCACCACCCCGTGATGTTTTTCTCACTCCTACTAGTGAATCTAATGTAACACACACCCATACAATGCGCACCACCCCGTGATGTTTTTCTCACTCCTACTAGTGAATGTAATGTAACACACACCCATACAATGCCCACCACACCGTGATGTTTTTCTCACTCCTACTAGTGAATGTAATGTAACACACACCCATATAATGCGCACAACCCCGTGATGATTTTCTCACTCCTACTAGTGAATCTAATGTAACAAACACCCATACAATGCGCACCACCCCGTGATGTTTTTCTCACTCCTACTAGTGAATGTAATGTAACACACACCCATACAATGCGCACCACCCCGTGATGATTTTCTCACTCCTACTAGTGAATCTAATGTAACAAACACCCATACAGTGCGCACCACCCCGTGATGTTTTTCTCACACCTACTAGTGAATGTAATGTAACACACACCCATACAATGCGCACCACCCCGTGATGTTTTTCTCACTCCTACGAGTGAATGTAATGTAACACACACCCATACAATGCACACCACCCCGTGATGTTTTTCACACTCCTACTAGTGAATGTAATGTAACACACACACATACAAAGCGCACCACCCGTGATGTTTTTCTCACTCCTACTAGTGAATGTAATGTAACACACACCCATACAATGCGCACCACCCCGTGATGTTTTTCTCACTCCTACTAGTGAATGTAATGTAACACACACCCATACAATGCGCACCACCCCGTGATGTTTTCTCACTCCTACTAGTGAATCTAATGTAACACACACCCATACAATGCGCACCACCCCGTGATGTTTTTCTCACTCCTACTAGTGAATCTAATGTAACACACACCCATACAATGCGCACCACCCCGTGATGTTTTTCTCACTCCTACTAGTGAATGTAATGGAACACACACCCATACAATGCGCACCACCCCGTGATGATTTTCTCACTCCTACTAGTGAATGTAATGTAACACACACCCATACAATGCGTACCACCCCGTGATGTTTTTCTCACTCCTACTAGTGAATGCAATGTAACACACACCCATACAATGAGCACCACCCCGTGATGTTTTTCTCACTCCTACGAGTGAATGTAATGTAACACATACCCATACAATACGCACCACCCCGTGATGTTTTTCTCACTCCTACTAGTGAATCTAATGTAACACACACCCATACAATGCGCACCACCCCGTGATGTTTTTCTCACTCCTACTAGTGAATCTAATGTAACACACACCCATAGAATGCGCACCACCCCGTGATGTTTTTCTCACTCCTACTAGTGAATCTAATGTAACACACACCCATACAATGCGCACCACCCCGTGATGTTTTTCTCACTCCTACTAGTGAATGTAATGTAACACACACCCATACAATGCCCACCACACCGTGATGTTTTTCTCACTCCTACTAGTGAATGTAATGTAACACACACCCATATAATGCGCACAACCCCGTGATGATTTTCTCACTCCTACTAGTGAATCTAATGTAACAAACACCCATACAATGCGCACCACCCCGTGATGTTTTTCTCACTCCTACTAGTGAATGCAATGTAACACACACCCATACAATGAGCACCACCCCGTGATGTTTTTCTCACTCCTACGAGTGAATGTAATGTAACACACACCCATACAATGCGCACCACCCCGTGATGTTTTTCTCACTCCTACGAGTGAATCTAATGTAACACACATCCATACAATGCGCACCACCCCGTGATGTTTTTCTCACTCCTACTAGTGAATGTAATGTAACACACACCCATACAATGCGCACCACCCCGTGATGTTTTTCAGAAACCGATCCTACATTGCCACTGCATGTTCCCTGACCTCCCCATGCTGACCACCCCGCGGTGCTTTTCTCCATCCTACATTGCCACTCACTGCCTATCCTAATTCAGACCCTCCGATTCACACCACCCCGTGATGTTTTTCTCACTCTTACTAGTGAATGTAATGTAACACACACCCATACAATGCGCACCACCCCGTGATGTTTTTCTCACTCCTACTAGTAAATGTAATGTAACACACACCCATACAATGTGCACCACCCCGCGATGTTTTTCAGAAACCTATCCTACATTGCCACAGGATGTTCCCTGACCTCCCCATGCTGACCAACCCGCGGTGCTTTTCTCCATCCTACATTGCCACTCACTGCCTATCCTAATTCAGACCCTCCGATACACACCACACCGTGATGTTTTTCTCACTCCTACTAGTGAATGTAATGTAACACACACCCATACAATGCGCACCACCCCGTGATGTTTTTCTCACTCATACTAGTGAATGTAATGTAACACACACCCATACAATGCGCACCACCCCGTGATATTTTTCTCACTCCTACTAGTGAATGTAATGTAACACACACCCATACAATGCGCACCACCCCGTGATGTTTTTCTCACTCCTAATAGTGAATGTAATGTAACTCACACCCATACAATACGCACCACCCCGTGATGTTTTTCTCACTCCTACTATTGAATCTAATGTAACACACACCCATACAATGCGTACCACCCCGTGATGTTTTTCTCACTCCTACTAGTGAATCTAATGTAACACACACCCATACAATGCGCACCACCCCGTGATGTTTTTCTCACTCCTACTAGTGAATGTAATGTAACACACACCCATACAATGCGCACCACCCCGTGAAGTTTTTCTCACTCATACTAGTGAATCTAATGTAACACACACCCATACAATGCGCACCACCCCGTGATGTTTTTCTCACTCCTACTAGTGAATGTAATGTAACACACACCCATACAATGCGCACCACCCCGTGATGTTTTTCTCACTCCTACTAGTGAATGTAATGTAACACACACCCATACAATGCGCACCACCCCGTGATGATTTTCTCACTCCTACTAGTGAATCTAATGTAACAAACACCCATACAATGCGCACCACCCCGTGATGTTTTTCTCACTCCTACGAGTGAATGTAATGTAACACACACCCATACAATGCACACCACCCCGTGATGTTTTTCACACTCCTACTAGTGAATGTAATGTAACACACACACATACAAAGCGCACCACCCGTGATGTTTTTCTCACTCCTACTAGTGAATGTAATGTAACACACACCCATACAATGCGCACCACCCCGTGATGTTTTTCTCACTCCTACTAGTGAATGTAATGTAACACACACCCATACAATGCGCACCACCCCGTGATGTTTTTCTCACTCCTACTAGTGAATCTAATGTAACACACACCCATACAATGCGCACCACCCCGTGATGTTTTTCTCACTCCTACTAGTGAATCTAATGTAACACACACCCATACAATGCGCACCACCCCGTGATGTTTTTCTCACTCCTACTAGTGAATGTAATGGAACACACACCCATACAATGCGCACCACCCCGTGATGTTTTTCTCACTCCTACTAGTGAATGTAATGTAACACACACCCATACAATGCGCACCACCCCGTGATGTTTTTCTCACTCCTACTAGTGAATGCAATGTAACACACACCCATACAATGAGCATCACCCCGTGATGTTTTTCTCACTCCTACGAGTGAATGTAATGTAACACACACCCATACAATACGCACCACCCCGTGATGTTTTTCTCACTCCTACTAGTGAATCTAATGTAACACACACCCATACAATGCGCACCACCCCGTGATGTTTTTCTCACTCCTACTAGTGAATCTAATGTAACACACACCCATAGAATGCGCACCACCCCGTGATGTTTTTCTCACTCCTACTAGTGAATGTAATGTAACACACACCCATACAATGCGCACCACCCCGTGATGATTTTCTCACTCCTACTAGTGAATGTAATGTAACAAACACCCATACAATGCGCACAACCCCGTGATGATTTTCTCACTCCTACTAGTGAATCTAATGTAACAAACACCCATACAATGCGCACCACCCCGTGATGTTTTTCTCACTCCTACTAGTGAATGCAATGTAACACACACCCATACAATGTGCACCACCCCGTGATGTTTTTCTCACTCCTACGAGTGAATGTAATGTAACACACACCCATACAATGCGCACCACCCCGTGATGTTTTTCTCACTCCTACGAGTGAATCTAATGTAACACACATCCATACAATGCGCACCACCCCGTGATGTTTTTCTCACTCCTACTAGTGAATGTAATGTAACACACACCCATACAATGCGCACCACCCCGTGATGTTTTTCAGAAACCGATCCTACATTGCCACTGCATGTTCCCTGACCTCCCCATGCTGACCACCCCGCGGTGCTTTTCTCCATCCTACATTGCCACTCACTGCCTATCCTAATTCAGACCCTCCGATTCACACCACCCCGTGATGTTTTTCTCACTCTTACTAGTGAATGTAATGTAACACACACCCATACAATGCGCACCACCCCGTGATGTTTTTCTCACTCCTACTAGTAAATGTAATGTAACACACACCCATACAATGTGCACCACCCCGCGATGTTTTTCAGAAACCTATCCTACATTGCCACTGGATGTTCCCTGACCTCCCCATGCTGACCAACCCGCGGTGCTTTTCTCCATCCTACATTGCCACTCACTGCCTATCCTAATTCAGACCTTCCGATACACACCACACCGTGATGTTTTTCTCACTCCTACTAGTGAATGTAATGTAACACACACCCATACAATGCGCACCACCCCGTGATGTTTTTCTCACTCATACTAGTGAATGTAATGTAACACACACCCATACAATGCGCACCACCCCGTGATATTTTTCTCACTCCTACTAGTGAATGTAATGTAACACACACCCATACAATGCGCACCACCCCGTGATGTTTTTCTCACTCCTAATAGTGAATGTAATGTAACTCACACCCATACAATACGCACCACCCCGTGATGTTTTTCTCACTCCTACTATTGAATCTAATGTAACACACACCCATACAATGCGCACCACCCCGTGATGTTTTTCTCACTCCTACTAGTGAATCTAATGTAACACACACCCATACAATGCGCACCACCCCGTGATGTTTTTCTCACTCCTACTAGTGAATGTAATGTAACACACACCCATACAATGCGCACCACCCCGTGAAGTTTTTCTCACTCATACTAGTGAATCTAATGTAACACACACCCATACAACGCGCACCACCCCGTGATGTTTTTCTCACTCCTACTAGTGAATGTAATGTAACACACACCCATACAATGCGCACCACACCGTGATGTTTTTCTCACTCCTACTAGTGAATGTAATGTAACACACACCCATATAATGCGCACAACCCCGTGATGATTTTCTCATCCTACTAGTGAATCTAATGTAACAAACACCCATACAATGCGCACCACCCCGTGATGTTTTTCTCACTCCTACTATTGAATGCAATGTAACACACACCCATACAATGAGCACCACCCCGTGATGTTTTTCTCACTCCTACGAGTGAATGTAATGTAACACACACCCATACAATGCGCACCACCCCGTGATGTTTTTCTCACTCCTACTAGTGAATCTAATGTAACACACATCCATACAATGCGCACCACCCCGTGATGTTTTTCTCACTCCTACTAGTGAATCTAATGTAACACACACCCATACAATGCGCACCACCCCGTGATGTTTTTCTCACTCCTACTAGTGAATGTAATGTAACACACACCCATACAATGCGCACCACCCCGTGATGTTTTTCTCACTCCTACTAGTGAATCTAATGTAACACACACCCATACAATGCGCACCACCCCGTGATGTTTTTCTCACTCCTACTAGTGAATCTAATGTAACGCGCACCCATACAATGCGCACCACCCCGTGATGTTTTTCTCACTCCTACTAGTGAATGTAATGTAACACACACCCATACAATGCGCACCACCCCGTGATGATTTTCTCACTCCTACTAGTGAATCTAATGTAACAAACACCCATACAATGCGCACCACCCCGTGATGTTTTTCTCACTCCTACGAGTGAATGTAATGTAACACACACCCATACAATGCACACCACCCCGTGATGTTTTTCACACTCCTACTAGTGAATGTAATGTAACACACACACATACAAAGCGCACCACCCGTGATGTTTTTCTCACTCCTACTAGTGAATGTAATGTAACACACACCCATACAATGCGCACCACCCCGTGATGTTTTTCTCACTCCTACTAGTGAATGTAATGTAACACACACCCATACAATGCGCACCACCCCGTGATGTTTTTCTCACTCCTACTAGTGAATCTAATGTAACACACACCCATACAATGCGCACCACCCCGTGATGTTTTTCTCACTCCTACTAGTGAATCTAATGTAACACACACCCATACAATGCGCACCACCCCGTGATGTTTTTCTCACTCCTACTAGTGAATGTAATGGAACACACACCCATACAATGCGCACCACCCCGTGATGATTTTCTCACTCCTACTAGTGAATGTAATGTAACACACACCCATACAATGCGCATCACCCCGTGATGTTTTTCTCACTCCTACTAGTGAATGCAATGTAACACACACCCATACAATGAGCACCACCCCGTGATGTTTTTCTCACTCCTACGAGTGAATGTAATGTAACACACACCCATACAATACGCACCACCCCGTGATGTTTTTCTCACTCCTACTAGTGAATCTAATGTAACACACACCCATACAATGCGCACCACCCCGTGATGTTTTTCTCACTCCTACTAGTGAATCTAATGTAACACACACCCATAGAATGCGCACCACCCCGTGATGTTTTTCTCACTCCTACTAGTGAATCTAATGTAACACACACCCATACAATGCGCACCACCCCGTGATGTTTTTCTCACTCCTACTAGTGAATGTAATGTAACACACACCCATACAATGCGCACCACACCGTGATGTTTTTCTCACTCCTACTAGTGAATGTAATGTAACACACACCCATATAATGCGCACAACCCCGTGATGATTTTCTCACTCCTACTAGTGAATCTAATGTAACAAACACCCATACAATGCGCACCACCCCGTGATGTTTTTCTCACTCCTACTAGTGAATGCAATGTAACACACACCCATACAATGAGCACCACCCCGTGATGTTTTTCTCACTCCTACGAGTGAATGTAATGTAACACACACCCATACAATGCGCACCACCCCGTGATGTTTTTCTCACTCCTACGAGTGAATCTAATGTAACACACATCCATACAATGCGCACCACCCCGTGATGTTTTTCTCACTCCTACTAGTGAATGTAATGTAACACACACCCATACAATGCGCACCACACCGTGATGTTTTTCAGAAACCGATCCTACTTTGCCACTGCATGTTCCCTGACCTCCCCATGCTGACCACCCCGCGGTGCTTTTCTCCATCCTACATTGCCACTCACTGCCTATCCTAATTCAGACCCTCCGATTCACACCACCCCGTGATGTTTTTCTCACTCTTACTAGTGAATGTAATGTAACACACACCCATACAATGCGCACCACCCCGTGATGTTTTTCTCACTCCTACTAGTAAATGTAATGTAACACACACCCATACAATGTGCACCACCCCGCGATGTTTTTCAGAAACCTATCCTACATTGCCACTGGATGTTCCCTGACCTCCCCATGCTGACCACCCCGCGGTGCTTTTCTCCATCCTACATTGCCACTCACTGCCTATCCTAATTCAGACCCTCCGATACACACCACACCGTGATGTTTTTCTCAGTCCTACTAGTGAATGTAATGTAACACACACCCATACAATGCGCACCACCCCGTGATGTTTTTCTCACTCCTACTAGTGAATGTAATGTAACACACACCCATACAATGCGCACCACCCCGTGATATTTTTCTCACTCCTCCTAGTGAATGTAATGTAACACACACCCATACAATGCGCACCACCCCGTGATGTTTTTCTCACTCCTAATAGTGAATGTAATGTAACTCACACCCATACAATGCGCACCACCCCGTGATGTTTTTCTCACTCCTACTAGTGAATGTAATGTAACACACACCCATACAATGCGCACCACCCCATGATGTTTTTCTCACTCCTACTAGTGAATGTAATGTAGCACACACATACAATTCGCACCACACCGTGATGTTTTTCTCACTCCTACTAGTGAATGTAACACACACCCATACAATGCGCACCACCCCGTGATGTTTTTCTCACTCCTACTAGTGAATGTAATGTGACACAAACCCCTACAATGCGCACCACCCCGTGATGTTTTTCTCACTCCTACTAGTGAATGTAATGTAACACACACCCATACAATGCGCACCACCCCGTGATGTTTTTCTCACTCCTACTAGTGAATGTAATGTAACACACACCCATACAATGCGCACCACCCCGTGATGTTTTTCAGAAACCTATCCTACATTGCCACTGCATGTTCGCTGACCTCCCCATGCTGACCACCCCGCGGTGCTTTTCTCCATCCTACATTGCCACTCACTGCCTATCCTAATTCAGACCCTCCTATTCACACCACCGCGTGATGTTTTTCTCACTCTTACTAGTGAATGTAATGTAACACACACCCATACAATGCGCACCACCCCGTGATGTTTTTCTCAATCCTACTAGTGAATGTAATGTAACACACACCCATACAATGCGCACCACCCCGTGATATTTTTCTCACTCCTACTAGTGAATGTAATGTAACACACACCCATACAATGCGCACCACACCGTGATGTTTTTCTCACTCCTAATAGTGAATGTAATGTAACACACACCCATACAATGCGCACCACCCCGTGATGTTTTTCTCCCTCCTACTAGTGAATGTAATGTAACACACACCCATACAATGCGCACCACCCCGTGATGTTTTTCTCACTCCTACTAGTGAATGTAATATAACACACACACATACAATGCGCACCACACCGTGATGTTTTTCTCACTCCTACTAGTGAATGTAATGTAACACACACCCATACAATGCGCACCACCCCGTGATGTTTTTCTCACTCCTACTAGTGAATGTAATGTAACACACACCCATACAATGCGCACCACCCCGTGATGTTTTTCTCACTCCTATTAGTGAATG
The DNA here is from genome assembly GCF_034190915.1 of Cavia porcellus. Taxonomy (NCBI): domain Eukaryota; kingdom Metazoa; phylum Chordata; class Mammalia; order Rodentia; family Caviidae; genus Cavia; species Cavia porcellus. Next base: position 694,837 of record NW_026947614.1, on the reverse strand, counting down.
TAATGTGACACACACCCATACAATGCGCACCACCCCGTGATGTTTTTCTCACTCCTACTAGTGAATGTAATGTAACACACACCCATACAATGCGCACCACCCCGTGATGATTTTCTCACTCCTACTAGTGAATGTAATGTAACACACACCCATACAATGCGCACCACACCGTGATGTTTTTCTCACTCCTACTAGTGAATGTAATGTAACACACACCCATAGAATGCGCACCATCCCGTGATGTTTTTCTCACTAGTACTAGTGAATGTAATGTCACACACACCCATACAATGCGCACCACCCCGTGATGTTTTTCTCACTCCTACTAGTGAATGTAATGTAACACACACCCATACAATGCGCACCACCCCGTGATGTTTTTCTCACTCCTACTAGTGAATGTAATGTAACACACACCCATACAATGCGCACCACCCCGTGATGTTTTTCTCACTCCTACTAGTGAATGTAATGTTACACACACCCATACAATGCGCACCACCCCGCGATGTTTTTCAGAAACCTATCCTTCATTGCCACTGCATGTTCCCTGACCTCCCCATGCTGACCACCCCGAGGTGCTTTACTCCATCCTACATTGCCACTCACTGCCTATCCTAATTCAGACCCTCCGATTCACACTACCCCGTGATGTTTTTCTCACTCCCACTTGTGAATGTAATGTAACACACACCCATACAATGCGCACCACCCCGTGATGTTTTTCTCACTCCTACTAGTGAATGTAATGTAACACACACCCATACAATGCGCACCACCCCGTGATGTTTTTCTCACTCCTACTAGTGATTGTAATGTAACACACACCCATACAATGCGCACCACCCCGTGATGTTTTTCTCACTCCTACTAGTGAATGTAATGTAACACACACCCATACAATGCGCACCACCCTGTGATGTTTTTCTCACTCCTACTAGTGAATGTAATGTAACACACACCCATACAATGCGCACCACCCCGTGATGTTTTTCATAAACCTATCCTACATTGCCACTGCATGTTCCCTGACCTCCCCCTGCTGACCACCCCGCGGTGCTTTTCTCCATCCTACATTGCTACTCACTGCCTATCCTAATTCAGACCCTCCGATTCACACCACACCGTGATGTTTTTCTCACTCCTACTAGTGAATGTAATGTAACACACACCCATACAATGCGCACCACCCCGTGATGTTTTTCTCACTCCTACTAGTGAATGTAATGTAACACACACCCATACAATGCGCACCACCCCGTGATGTTTTTCTCACTCCTACTAGTGAATGTAATGTAACACACACCCATACAATGCGCACCACCCCGTGATGATTTTCTCACTCCTACTAGTGAATCTAATGTAACACACACCCATACAATGCGCACCACCCCGTGATGTTTTTCTCACTCCTGCTAGTGAATGTAATGTAACACACACCCATACAATGCGCACCACCCCGTGATGTTTTTCTCACTCCTACTAGTGAATCTAATGTAACACACACCCATACAATGCGCACCACCCCGTGATGTTTTTGTCACTCCTACTAGTGAATGTAATGTAACACACACCCATACAATGCGCACCACCCCGTGAAGTTTTTCTCACTCCTACTAGTGAATCTAATGTAACACACACCCATACAATGCGCACCACCCCGTGATGTTTTTCTCACTCCTACTAGTGAATGTAATGTAACACACACCCATACAATGCGCACCACACCGTGATGTTTTTCTCACTCCTACTAGTGAATGTAATGTAACACACACCCATATAATGCGCACAACCCCGTGATGATTTTCTCACTCCTACTAGTGAATCTAATGTAACAAACACCCATACAATGCGCACCACCCCGTGATGTTTTTCTCACTCCTACTAGTGAATGCAATGTAACACACACCCATACAATGAGCACCACCCCGTGATGTTTTTCTCACTCCTACGAGTGAATGTAATGTAACACACACCCATACAATGCGCACCACCCCGTGATGTTTTTCTCACTCCTACTAGTGAATCTAATGTAACACACATCCATACAATGCGCACCACCCCGTGATGTTTTTCTCACTCCTATTAGTGAATGTAATATAACACACACACATACAATGCGCACCACACCGTGATGTTTTTCTCACTCCTACTAGTGAATGTAATGTAACACACACCCATACAATGCGCACCACCCCGTGATGTTTTTCTCACTCCTACTAGTGAATCTAATGTAACACACACCCATACAATGCGCACCACCCTGTGATGTTTTTCTCACTCCTACTAGTGAATCTAATGTAACACACACCCATACAATGCGCACCACCCCGTGATATTTTTCTCACTCCTACTAGTGAATGTAATGTAACACACACCCATACAATGCGCACCACACCGTGATGTTTTTCTCACTCCTAATAGTGAATGTAATGTAACACACACCCATACAATGCGCACCACCCCGTGATGTTTTTCTCCCTCCTACTAGTGAATGTAATGTAACACACACCCATACAATGCGCACCACCCCGTGATGTTTTTCTCACTCCTACTAGTGAATGTAATATAACACACACACATACAATGCGCACCACACCGTGATGTTTTTCTCACTCCTACTAGTGAATGTAATGTAACACACACCCATACAATGCGCACCACCCCGTGATGATTTTCTCACTCCTACTAGTGAATCTAATGTAACACACACCCATACAATGCGCACCACCCCGTGATGTTTTTCTCACTCCTACTAGTGAATGTAATGTAACACACACCCATACAATGCGCACCACCCCGTGATGTTTTTCTCACTCCTACTAGTGAATCTAATGTAACACACACCCATACAATGCGCACCACCCCGTGATGTTTTTCTCACTCCTACTAGTGAATGTAATGTAACACACACCCATACAATGCGCACCACCCCGTGAAGTTTTTCTCACTCCTACTAGTGAATCTAATGTAACACACACCCATACAATGCGCACCACCCCGTGATGTTTTTCTCACTCCTACTAGTGAATGTAATGTAACACACACCCATACAATGCGCACCACACCGTGATGTTTTTCTCACTCCTACTAGTGAATGTAATGTAACACACACCCATATAATGCGCACAACCCCGTGATGATTTTCTCACTCCTACTAGTGAATCTAATGTAACAAACACCCATACAATGCGCACCACCCCGTGATGTTTTTCTCACTCCTACTAGTGAATGCAATGTAACACACACCCATACAATGAGCACCACCCCGTGATGTTTTTCTCACTCCTACGAGTGAATGTAATGTAACACACACCCATACAATGCGCACCACCCCGTGATGTTTTTCTCACTCCTACTAGTGAATCTAATGTAACACACATCCATACAATGCGCACCACCCCGTGATGTTTTTCTCACTCCTACTAGTGAATCTAATGTAACACAAACCCATACAATGCGCACCACCCCGTGATGTTTTTCTCACTCCTACTAGTGAATGTAATGTAACACAAACCCATACAATGCGCACCACCCCGTGATGTTTTTCTCACTCCTACTAGTGAATCTAATGTAACACACACCCATACAATGCGCACCACCCCGTGATGTTTTTCTCACTCCTACTAGTGAATCTAATGTAACACACACCCATACAATGCGCACCACCGCGTGATGTTTTTCTCACTCCTACTAGTGAATGTAATGTAACACACACCCATACAATGCGCACCACCCCGTGATGATTTTCTCACTCCTACTTGTGAATCTAATGTAACAAACACCCATACAATGCGCACCACCCCGTGATGTTTTTCTCACTCCTACTAGTGAATGTAATGTAACACACACCCATACAATGCGCACCACCCCGTGATGTTTTTCTCACTCCTATGAGTGAATGTAATGTAACACACACCCATACAATGCACACCACCCCGTGATGTTTTTCACACTCCTACTAGTGAATGTAATGTAACACACACACATACAAAGCGCACCACCCGTGATGTTTTTCTCACTCCTACTAGTGAATGTAATGTAACACACACCCATACAATGCGCACCACCCCGTGATGTTTTTCTCACTCCTACTAGTGAATGTAATGTAACACACACCCATACAATGCGCACCACCCCGTGATGTTTTTCTCACTCCTACTAGTGAATCTAATGTAACACACACCCATACAATGCGCACCACCCCGTGATGTTTTTCTCACTCCTACTAGTGAATCTAATGTAACACACACCCATACAATGCGCACCACCCCGTGATATTTTTCTCACTCCTACTAGTGAATGTAATGTAACACACACCCATACAATGCGCACCACACCGTGATGTTTTTCTCACTCCTAATAGTGAATGAAATGTAACACACACCCATACAATGCGCACCACCCCGTGATGTTTTTCTCCCTCCTACTAGTGAATGTAATGTAACACACACCCATACAATGCGCACCACCCCGTGATGTTTTTCTCACTCCTACTAGTGAATGTAATATAACACACACACATACAATGCGCACCACACCGTGATGTTTTTCTCACTCCTACTAGTGAATGTAATGTAACACACACCCATACAATGCGCACCACCCCGTGATGTTTTTCTCACTCCTACTAGTGAATGTAATGTAACACACACCCATACAATGCGCACCACCCCGTGATGTTTTTCTCACTCCTATTAGTGAATGGAATGTGACACACACCCATACAATGCGCACCACCCCGTGATGTTTTTCTCACTCCTACTAGTGAATGTAATGTAACACACACCCATACAATGCGCACCACCCCGTGATGATTTTCTCACTCCTACTAGTGAATGTAATGTAACACACACCCATACAATGCGCACCACACCGTGATGTTTTTCTCACTCCTACTAGTGAATGTAATGTAACACACACCCATAGAATGCGCACAGTCCCGTGATGTTTTTCTCACTAGTACTAGTGAATGTAATGTAACACACACCCATACAATGCGCACCACCCCGTGATGTTTTTCTCACTCCTACTAGTGAATGTAATGTAACACACACCCATACAATGCGCACCACCCCGTGATGTTTTTCTCACTCCTACTAGTGAATGTAATGTAACACACACCCATACAATGCGCACCACCCCGTGATGTTTTTCTCACTCCTACTAGTGAATGTAATGTTACACACACCCATACAATGCGCACCACCCCGCGATGTTTTTCAGAAACCTATCCTTCATTGCCACTGCATGTTCCCTGACCTCCCCATGCTGACCACCCCGAGGTGCTTTACTCCATCCTACATTGCCACTCACTGCCTATCCTAATTCAGACCCTCCGATTCACACTACCCCGTGATGTTTTTCTCACTCCCACTTGTGAATGTAATGTAACACACACCCATACAATGCGCACCACCCCGTGATGTTTTTCTCACTCCTACTAGTGAATGTAATGTAACACACACCCATACAATGCGCACCACCCCGTGATGTTTTTCTCACTCCTACTAGTGATTGTAATGTAACACACACCCATACAATGCGCACCACCCCGTGATGTTTTTCTCACTCCTACTAGTGAATGTAATGTAACACACACCCATACAATGCGCACCACCCTGTGATGTTTTTCTCACTCCTACTAGTGAATGTAATGTAACACACACCCATACAATGCGCACCACCCCGTGATGTTTTTCATAAACCTATCCTACATTGCCACTGCATGTTCCCTGACCTCCCCCTGCTGACCACCCCGCGGTGCTTTTCTCCATCCTACATTGCTACTCACTGCCTATCCTAATTCAGACCCTCCGATTCACACCACCCCGTGATGTTTTTCTCACTCCTACTAGTGAATGTAATGTAACACACACCCATACAATGCGCACCACCCCGTGATGTTTTTCTCACTCCTACTAGTGAATGTAATGTAACACACACCCATACAATGCGCACCACCCCGTGATGTTTTTCTCACTCCTACTAGTGAATGTAATGTAACACACACCCATACAATGCGCACCACCCCGTGATGATTTTCTCACTCCTACTAGTGAATCTAATGTAACACACACCCATACAATGCGCACCACCCCGTGATGTTTTTCTCACTCCTACTAGTGAATGTAATGTAACACACACCCATACAATGCGCACCACCCCGTGATGTTTTTCTCACTCCTACTAGTGAATCTAATGTAACACACACCCATACAATGCGCACCACCCCGTGATGTTTTTCTCACTCCTACTAGTGAATGTAATGTAACACACACCCATACAATGCGCACCACCCCGTGAAGTTTTTCTCACTCCTACTAGTGAATCTAATGTAACACACACCCATACAATGCGCACCACCCCGTGATGTTTTTCTCACTCCTACTAGTGAATGTAATGTAACACACACCCATACAATGCGCACCACACCGTGATGTTTTTCTAACTCCTACTAGTGAATGTAATGTAACACACACCGATATAATGCGCACAACCCCGTGATGATTTTCTCACTCCTACTAGTGAATCTAATGTAACAAACACCCATACAATGCGCACCACCCCGTGATGTTTTTCTCACTCCTACTAGTGAATGCAATGTAACACACACCCATACAATGAGCACCACCCCGTGATGTTTTTCTCACTCCTACGAGTGAATGTAATGTAACACACACCCATACAATGCGCACCACCCCGTGATGTTTTTCTCACTCCTACTAGTGAATGTAATGTAACACACACCCATACAATGCGCACCACACCGTGAAGTTTTTCTCACTCCTACTAGTGAATGTAATGTAACACACACCCATAGAATGCGCACCATCCCGTGATGTTTTTCTCACTAGTACTAGTGAATGTAATGTAACACACACCCATACAATGTGCACCACCCCGTGATGTTTTTCTCACTCCTACGAGTGAATGTAATGTAACACACACCCATACAATGCGCACCACCCCGTGATGTTTTTCTCACTCCTACTAGTGAATGTAATGTAACACACACCCATACAATGCGCACCACCCCGTGATGTTTTTCTCACTCCTACTAGTGAATGTAATGTAACACACACCCATACAATGCGCACCACCCCGTGATGTTTTTCTCACTCCTACTAGTGAATGTAATGTAACACACACCCATACAATGCGCACCACCCCGTGATGTTTTTCTCACTCCTACTAGTGAATGTAATGTAACACACACCCATACAATGCGCACCACCCCGTTATGTTTTTCTCACTCCTACTAGTGAATCTAATGTAACACACACCCATACAATGCGCACCACCCCGTGATGTTTTTCTCACTCCTTATAGTGAATGTAATGTAACACACACCCATAAAATGCGCACCACCCCGTGATGTTTTTCTCACTCCTACTAGTGAATGTAATGTAACACACACCCATATAATGCGCACAACCCCATGATGATTTTCTCACTCCTACTAGTGAATCTAATGTAACAAACACCCATACAATGCACACCACCCCGTGATGTTTTTCTCACTCCTACTAGTGAATGCAATGTAACACACACCCATACAATGAGCACCACCCCGTGATGTTTTTCTCACTCCTACGAGTGAATGTAATGTAACACACACCCATACAATACGCACCACCCCGTGATGTTTTTCTCACTCCTACTATTGAATCTAATGTAACACACACCCATACAATGCGCACCACCCCGTGATGTTTTTCTCACTTCTACTAGTGAATCTAATGTAACACACACCCATACAATGCGCACCACCCCGTGATGTTTTTCTCACTCCTACTAGTGAATGTAATGTAACACACACCCATACAATGCGCACCACCCCGTGAAGTTTTTCTCACTCATACTAGTGAATCTAATGTAACACACACCCATACAATGCGCACCACCCCGTGATGTTTTTCTCACTCCTACTAGTGAATGTAATGTAACACACACCCATACAATGCGCACCACACCGTGATGTTTTTCTCACTCCTACTAGTGAATGTAATGTAACACACACCCATATAATGCGCACAACCCCGTGATGATTTTCTCACTCCTACTAGTGAATCTAATGTAACAAACACCCATACAATGCGCACCACCCCGTGATGTTTTTCTCACTCCTACTAGTGAATGCAATGTAACACACACCCATACAATGAGCACCACCCCGTGATGTTTTTCTCACTCCTAGGAGTGAATGTAATGTAACACACACCCATACAATGCGCACCACCCCGTGATGTTTTTCTCACTCCTACTAGTGAATCTAATGTAACACACATCCATACAATGCGCACCACCCCGTGATGTTTTTCTCACTCCTACTAGTGAATCTAATGTAACACACACGCATACAATGCGCACCACCCCGTGATGTTTTTCTCACTCCTACTAGTGAATGTAATGTAACACACACCCATACAATGCGCACCACCCCGTGATGTTTTTCTCACTCCTACTAGTGAATCTAATGTAACACGCACCCATACAATGCGCACCACCCCGTGATGTTTTTCTCACTCCTACTAGTGAATCTAATGTAACACGCACCCATACAATGCGCACCACCCCGTGATGTTTTTCTCACTCCTACTAGTGAATGTAATGTAACACACACCCATTCAATGCGCACCACCCCGTGATGATTTTCTCACTCCTACTAGTGAATGTAATGTAACACACACCCATACAATGCGCACCACCCCGTGATGTTTTTCTCACTCCTACGAGTGAATGTAATGTAACACACACCCATACAATGCACACCACCCCGTGATGTTTTTCACACTCCTACTAGTGAATGTAATGTAACACACACACATACAAAGCGCACCACCCGTGATGTTTTTCTCACTCCTACTAGTGAATGTAATGTAACACACACCCATACAATGCGCACCACCCCGTGATGTTTTTCTCACTCCTACTAGTGAATGTAATGTAACACACACCCATACAATGCGCACCACCCCGTGATGTTTTTCTCACTCCTACTAGTGTATCTAATGTAACACACACCCATACAATGCGCACCACCCCGTGATGTTTTTCTCACTCCTACTAGTGAATCTAATGTAACACACACCCATACAATGCGCACCACCCCGTGATGTTTTTCTCACTCCTACTAGTGAATGTAATGGAACACACACCCATACAATGCGCACCACCCCGTGATGATTTTCTCACTCCTACTAGTGAATGTAATGTAACACACACCCATACAATGCGCACCACCCCGTGATGTTTTTCTCACTCCTACTAGTGAATGCAATGTAACACACACCCATACAATGAGCACCACCCCGTGATGTTTTTCTCACTCCTACGAGTGAATGCAATGTAACACACACCCATACAATACGCACCACCCCGTGATGTTTTTCTCACTCCTACTAGTGAATCTAATGTAACACACACCCATACAATGCGCACCACCCCGTGATGTTTTTCTCACTCCTACTAGTGAATCTAATGTAACACACACCCATAGAATGCGCACCACCCCGTGATGTTTTTCTCACTCCTACTAGTGAATCTAATGTAACACACACCCATACAATGCGCACCACCCCGTGATGTTTTTCTCACTCCTACTAGTGAATGTAATGTAACACACACCCATACAATGCCCACCACACCGTGATGTTTTTCTCACTCCTACTAGTGAATGTAATGTAACACACACCCATATAATGCGCACAACCCCGTGATGATTTTCTCACTCCTACTAGTGAATCTAATGTAACAAACACCCATACAATGCGCACCACCCCGTGATGTTTTTCTCACTCCTACTAGTGAATGTAATGTAACACACACCCATACAATGCGCACCACCCCGTGATGATTTTCTCACTCCTACTAGTGAATCTAATGTAACAAACACCCATACAGTGCGCACCACCCCGTGATGTTTTTCTCACACCTACTAGTGAATGTAATGTAACACACACCCATACAATGCGCACCACCCCGTGATGTTTTTCTCACTCCTACGAGTGAATGTAATGTAACACACACCCATACAATGCACACCACCCCGTGATGTTTTTCACACTCCTACTAGTGAATGTAATGTAACACACACACATACAAAGCGCACCACCCGTGATGTTTTTCTCACTCCTACTAGTGAATGTAATGTAACACACACCCATACAATGCGCACCACCCCGTGATGTTTTTCTCACTCCTACTAGTGAATGTAATGTAACACACACCCATACAATGCGCACCACCCCGTGATGTTTTTCTCACTCCTACTAGTGAATCTAATGTAACACACACCCATACAATGCGCACCACCCCGTGATGTTTTTCTCACTCCTACTAGTGAATCTAATGTAACACACACCCATACAATGCGCACCACCCCGTGATGTTTTTCTCACTCCTACTAGTGAATGTAATGGAACACACACCCATACAATGCGCACCACCCCGTGATGATTTTCTCACTCCTACTAGTGAATGTAATGTAACACACACCCATACAATGCGTACCACCCCGTGATGTTTTTCTCACTCCTACTAGTGAATGCAATGTAACACACACCCATACAATGAGCACCACCCCGTGATGTTTTTCTCACTCCTACGAGTGAATGTAATGTAACACATACCCATACAATACGCACCACCCCGTGATGTTTTTCTCACTCCTACTAGTGAATCTAATGTAACACACACCCATACAATGCGCACCACCCCGTGATGTTTTTCTCACTCCTACTAGTGAATCTAATGTAACACACACCCATAGAATGCGCACCACCCCGTGATGTTTTTCTCACTCCTACTAGTGAATCTAATGTAACACACACCCATACAATGCGCACCACCCCGTGATGTTTTTCTCACTCCTACTAGTGAATGTAATGTAACACACACCCATACAATGCCCACCACACCGTGATGTTTTTCTCACTCCTACTAGTGAATGTAATGTAACACACACCCATATAATGCGCACAACCCCGTGATGATTTTCTCACTCCTACTAGTGAATCTAATGTAACAAACACCCATACAATGCGCACCACCCCGTGATGTTTTTCTCACTCCTACTAGTGAATGCAATGTAACACACACCCATACAATGAGCACCACCCCGTGATGTTTTTCTCACTCCTACGAGTGAATGTAATGTAACACACACCCATACAATGCGCACCACCCCGTGATGTTTTTCTCACTCCTACGAGTGAATCTAATGTAACACACATCCATACAATGCGCACCACCCCGTGATGTTTTTCTCACTCCTACTAGTGAATGTAATGTAACACACACCCATACAATGCGCACCACCCCGTGATGTTTTTCAGAAACCGATCCTACATTGCCACTGCATGTTCCCTGACCTCCCCATGCTGACCACCCCGCGGTGCTTTTCTCCATCCTACATTGCCACTCACTGCCTATCCTAATTCAGACCCTCCGATTCACACCACCCCGTGATGTTTTTCTCACTCTTACTAGTGAATGTAATGTAACACACACCCATACAATGCGCACCACCCCGTGATGTTTTTCTCACTCCTACTAGTAAATGTAATGTAACACACACCCATACAATGTGCACCACCCCGCGATGTTTTTCAGAAACCTATCCTACATTGCCACAGGATGTTCCCTGACCTCCCCATGCTGACCAACCAGCGGTGCTTTTCTCCATCCTACATTGCCACTCACTGCCTATCCTAATTCAGACCCTCCGATACACACCACACCGTGATGTTTTTCTCACTCCTACTAGTGAATGTAATGTAACACACACCCATACAATGCGCACCACCCCGTGATGTTTTTCTCACTCATACTAGTGAATGTAATGTAACACACACCCATACAATGCGCACCACCCCGTGATATTTTTCTCACTCCTACTAGTGAATGTAATGTAACACACACCCATACAATGCGCACCACCCCGTGATGTTTTTCTCACTCCTAATAGTGAATGTAATGTAACTCACACCCATACAATACGCACCACCCCGTGATGTTTTTCTCACTCCTACTATTGAATCTAATGTAACACACACCCATACAATGCGCACCACCCCGTGATGTTTTTCTCACTCCTACTAGTGAATCTAATGTAACACACACCCATACAATGCGCACCACCCCGTGATGTTTTTCTCACTCCTACTAGTGAATGTAATGTAACACACACCCATACAATGCGCACCACCCCGTGAAGTTTTTCTCACTCATACTAGTGAATCTAATGTAACACACACCCATACAATGCGCACCACCCCGTGATGTTTTTCTCACTCCTACTAGTGAATGTAATGTAACACACACCCATACAATGCGCACCACCCCGTGATGTTTTTCTCACTCCTACTAGTGAATGTAATGTAACACACACCCATACAATGCGCACCACCCCGTGATGATTTTCTCACTCCTACTAGTGAATCTAATGTAACAAACACCCATACAATGCGCACCACCCCGTGATGTTTTTCTCACTCCTACGAGTGAATGTAATGTAACACACACCCATACAATGCACACCACCCCGTGATGTTTTTCACACTCCTACTAGTGAATGTAATGTAACACACACACATACAAAGCGCACCACCCGTGATGTTTTTCTCACTCCTACTAGTGAATGTAATGTAACACACACCCATACAATGCCCACCACCCCGTGATGTTTTTCTCACTCCTACTAGTGAATGTAATGTAACACACACCCATACAATGCGCACCACCCCGTGATGTTTTTCTCACTCCTACTAGTGAATCTAATGTAACAAACACCCATACAATGCGCACCACCCCGTGATGTTTTTCTCACTCCTACTAGTGAATCTAATGTAACACACACCCATACAATGCGCACCACCCCGTGATGTTTTTCTCACTCCTACTAGTGAATGTAATGGAACACACACCCATACAATGCGCACCACCCCGTGATGTTTTTCTCACTCCTACTAGTGAATGTAATGTAACACACACCCATACAATGCGCACCACCCCGTGATGTTTTTCTCACTCCTACTAGTGAATGCAATGTAACACACACCCATACAATGAGCATCACCCCGTGATGTTTTTCTCACTCCTACGAGTGAATGTAATGTAACACACACCCATACAATACGCACCACCCCGTGATGTTTTTCTCACTCCTACTAGTGAATCTAATGTAACACACACCCATACAATGCGCACCACCCCGTGATGTTTTTCTCACTCCTACTAGTGAATCTAATGTAACACACACCCATAGAATGCGCACCACCCCGTGATGTTTTTCTCACTCCTACTAGTGAATGTAATGTAACACACACCCATACAATGCGCACCACCCCGTGATGATTTTCTCACTCCTACTAGTGAATGTAATGTAACAAACACCCATACAATGCGCACAACCCCGTGATGATTTTCTCACTCCTACTAGTGAATCTAATGTAACAAACACCCATACAATGCGCACCACCCCGTGATGTTTTTCTCACTCCTACTAGTGAATGCAATGTAACACACACCCATACAATGTGCACCACCCCGTGATGTTTTTCTCACTCCTACGAGTGAATGTAATGTAACACACACCCATACAATGCGCACCACCCCGTGATGTTTTTCTCACTCCTACGAGTGAATCTAATGTAACACACATCCATACAATGCGCACCACCCCGTGATGTTTTTCTCACTCCTACTAGTGAATGTAATGTAACACACACCCATACAATGCGCACCACCCCGTGATGTTTTTCAGAAACCGATCCTACATTGCCACTGCATGTTCCCTGACCTCCCCATGCTGACCACCCCGCGGTGCTTTTCTCCATCCTACATTGCCACTCACTGCCTATCCTAATTCAGACCCTCCGATTCACACCACCCCGTGATGTTTTTCTCACTCTTACTAGTGAATGTAATGTAACACACACCCATACAATGCGCACCACCCCGTGATGTTTTTCTCACTCCTACTAGTAAATGTAATGTAACACACACCCATACAATGTGCACCACCCCGCGATGTTTTTCAGAAACCTATCCTACATTGCCACTGGATGTTCCCTGACCTCCCCATGCTGACCAACCCGCGGTGCTTTTCTCCATCCTACATTGCCACTCACTGCCTATCCTAATTCAGACCTTCCCATACACACCACACCGTGATGTTTTTCTCACTCCTACTAGTGAATGTAATGTAACACACACCCATACAATGCGCACCACCCCGTGATGTTTTTCTCACTCATACTAGTGAATGTAATGTAACACACACCCATACAATGCGCACCACCCCGTGATATTTTTCTCACTCCTACTAGTGAATGTAATGTAACACACACCCATACAATGCGCACCACCCCGTGATGTTTTTCTCACTCCTAATAGTGAATGTAATGTAACTCACACCCATACAATACGCACCACCCCGTGATGTTTTTCTCACTCCTACTATTGAATCTAATGTAACACACACCCATACAATGCGCACCACCCCGTGATGTTTTTCTCACTCCTACTAGTGAATCTAATGTAACACACACCCATACAATGCGCACCACCCCGTGATGTTTTTCTCACTCCTACTAGTGAATGTAATGTAACACACACCCATACAATGCGCACCACCCCGTGAAGTTTTTCTCACTCATACTAGTGAATCTAATGTAACACACACCCATACAACGCGCACCACCCCGTGATGTTTTTCTCACTCCTACTAGTGAATGTAATGTAACACACACCCATACAATGCGCACCACACCGTGATGTTTTTCTCACTCCTACTAGTGAATGTAATGTAACACACACCCATATAATGCGCACAACCCCGTGATGATTTTCTCATCCTACTAGTGAATCTAATGTAACAAACACCCATACAATGCGCACCACCCCGTGATGTTTTTCTCACTCCTACTATTGAATGCAATGTAACACACACCCATACAATGAGCACCACCCCGTGATGTTTTTCTCACTCCTACGAGTGAATGTAATGTAACACACACCCATACAATGCGCACCACCCCGTGATGTTTTTCTCACTCCTACTAGTGAATCTAATGTAACACACATCCATACAATGCGCACCACCCCGTGATGTTTTTCTCACTCCTACTAGTGAATCTAATGTAACACACACCCATACAATGCGCACCACCCCGTGATGTTTTTCTCACTCCTACTAGTGAATGTAATGTAACACACACCCATACAATGCGCACCACCCCGTGATGTTTTTCTCACTCCTACTAGTGAATCTAATGTAACACACACCCATACAATGCGCACCACCCCGTGATGTTTTTCTCACTCCTACTAGTGAATCTAATGTAACACGCACCCATACAATGCGCACCACCCCGTGATGTTTTTCTCACTCCTACTAGTGAATGTAATGTAACACACACCCATACAATGCGCACCACCCCGTGATGATTTTCTCACTCCTACTAGTGAATCTAATGTAACAAACACCCATACAATGCGCACCACCCCGTGATGTTTTTCTCACTCCTACGAGTGAATGTAATGTAACACACACCCATACAATGCACACCACCCCGTGATGTTTTTCACACTCCTACTTGTGAATGTAATGTAACACACACACATACAAAGCGCACCACCCGTGATGTTTTTCTCACTCCTACTAGTGAATGTAATGTAACACACACCCATACAATGCGCACCACCCCGTGATGTTTTTCTCACTCCTACTAGTGAATGTAATGTAACACACACCCATACAATGCGCACCACCCCGTGATGTTTTTCTCACTCCTACTAGTGAATCTAATGTAACACACACCCATACAATGCGCACCACCCCGTGATGTTTTTCTCACTCCTACTAGTGAATCTAATGTAACACACACCCATACAATGCGCACCACCCCGTGATGTTTTTCTCACTCCTACTAGTGAATGTAATGGAACACACACCCATACAATGCGCACCACCCCGTGATGATTTTCTCACTCCTACTAGTGAATGTAATGTAACACACACCCATACAATGCGCATCACCCCGTGATGTTTTTCTCACTCCTACTAGTGAATGCAATGTAACACACACCCATACAATGAGCACCACCCCGTGATGTTTTTCTCACTCCTACGAGTGAATGTAATGTAACACACACCCATACAATACGCACCACCCCGTGATGTTTTTCTCACTCCTACTAGTGAATCTAATGTAACACACACCCATACAATGCGCACCACCCCGTGATGTTTTTCTCACTCCTACTAGTGAATCTAATGTAACACACACCCATAGAATGCGCACCACCCCGTGATGTTTTTCTCACTCCTACTAGTGAATCTAATGTAACACACACCCATACAATGCGCACCACCCCGTGATGTTTTTCTCACTCCTACTAGTGAATGTAATGTAACACACACCCATACAATGCGCACCACACCGTGATGTTTTTCTCACTCCTACTAGTGAATGTAATGTAACACACACCCATATAATGCGCACAACCCCGTGATGATTTTCTCACTCCTACTAGTGAATCTAATGTAACAAACACCCATACAATGCGCACCACCCCGTGATGTTTTTCTCACTCCTACTAGTGAATGCAATGTAACACACACCCATACAATGAGCACCACCCCGTGATGTTTTTCTCACTCCTACGAGTGAATGTAATGTAACACACACCCATACAATGCGCACCACCCCGTGATGTTTTTCTCACTCCTACGAGTGAATCTAATGTAACACACATCCATACAATGCGCACCACCCCGTGATGTTTTTCTCACTCCTACTAGTGAATGTAATGTAACACACACCCATACAATGCGCACCACACCGTGATGTTTTTCAGAAACCGATCCTACTTTGCCACTGCATGTTCCCTGACCTCCCCATGCTGACCACCCCGCGGTGCTTTTCTCCATCCTACATTGCCACTCACTGCCTATCCTAATTCAGACCCTCCGATTCACACCACCCCGTGATGTTTTTCTCACTCTTACTAGTGAATGTAATGTAACACACACCCATACAATGCGCACCACCCCGTGATGTTTTTCTCACTCCTACTAGTAAATGTAATGTAACACACACCCATACAATGTGCACCACCCCGCGATGTTTTTCAGAAACCTATCCTACATTGCCACTGGATGTTCCCTGACCTCCCCATGCTGACCACCCCGCGGTGCTTTTCTCCATCCTACATTGCCACTCACTGCCTATCCTAATTCAGACCCTCCGATACACACCACACCGTGATGTTTTTCTCAGTCCTACTAGTGAATGTAATGTAACACACACCCATACAATGCGCACCACCCCGTGATGTTTTTCTCACTCCTACTAGTGAATGTAATGTAACACACACCCATACAATGCGCACCACCCCGTGATATTTTTCTCACTCCTACTAGTGAATGTAATGTAACACACACCCATACAATGCGCACCACCCCGTGATGTTTTTCTCACTCCTAATAGTGAATGTAATGTAACTCACACCCATACAATGCGCACCACCCCGTGATGTTTTTCTCACTCCTACTAGTGAATGTAATGTAACACACACCCATACAATGCGCACCACCCCATGATGTTTTTCTCACTCCTACTAGTGAATGTAATGTAGCACACACATACAATTCGCACCACACCGTGATGTTTTTCTCACTCCTACTAGTGAATGTAACACACACCCATACAATGCGCACCACCCCGTGATGTTTTTCTCACTCCTACTAGTGAATGTAATGTGACACAAACCCCTACAATGCGCACCACCCCGTGATGTTTTTCTCACTCCTACTAGTGAATGTAATGTAACACACACCCATACAATGCGCACCACCCCGTGATGTTTTTCTCACTCCTACTAGTGAATGTAATGTAACACACACCCATACAATGCGCACCACCCCGTGATGTTTTTCAGAAACCTATCCTACATTGCCACTGCATGTTCGCTGACCTCCCCATGCTGACCACCCCGCGGTGCTTTTCTCCATCCTACATTGCCACTCACTGCCTATCCTAATTCAGACCCTCCTATTCACACCACCGCGTGATGTTTTTCTCACTCTTACTAGTGAATGTAATGTAACACACACCCATACAATGCGCACCACCCCGTGATGTTTTTCTCAATCCTACTAGTGAATGTAATGTAACACACACCCATACAATGCGCACCACCCCGTGATATTTTTCTCACTCCTACTAGTGAATGTAATGTAACACACACCCATACAATGCGCACCACACCGTGATGTTTTTCTCACTCCTAATAGTGAATGTAATGTAACACACACCCATACAATGCGCACCACCCCGTGATGTTTTTCTCCCTCCTACTAGTGAATGTAATGTAACACACACCCATACAATGCGCACCACCCCGTGATGTTTTTCTCACTCCTACTAGTGAATGTAATATAACACACACACATACAATGCGCACCACACCGTGATGTTTTTCTCACTCCTACTAGTGAATGTAATGTAACACACACCCATACAATGCGCACCACCCCGTGATGTTTTTCTCACTCCTACTAGTGAATGTAATGTAACACACACCCATACAATGCGCACCACCCCGTGATGTTTTTCTCACTCCTATTAGTGAATGTAATGTGACACACACCCATACAATGCGCACCACCCCGTGATGTTTTTCTCACTCCTACTAGTGAATGTAATGTAACACACACCCATACAATGCGCACCACCCCGTGATGATTTTCTCACTCCTACTAGTGAATGTAATGTAACACACACCCATACAATGCGCACCACACCGTGATGTTTTTCTCACTCCTACTAGTGAATGTAATGTAACACACACCCATAGAATGCGCACCATCCCGTGATGTTTTTCTCACTAGTACTAGTGAATGTAATGTCACACACACCCATACAATGCGCACCACCCCGTGATGTTTTTCTCACTCCTACTAGTGAATGTAATGTAACACACACCCATACAATGCGCACCACCCCGTGATGTTTTTCTCACTCCTACTAGTGAATGTAATGTAACACACACCCATACAATGCGCACCACCCCGTGATGTTTTTCTCACTCCTACTAGTGAATGTAATGTTACACACACCCATACAATGCGCACCACCCCGCGATGTTTTTCAGAAACCTATCCTTCATTGCCACTGCATGTTCCCTGACCTCCCCATGCTGACCACCCCGAGGTGCTTTACTCCATCCTACATTGCCACTCACTGCCTATCCTAATTCAGACCCTCCGATTCACACTACCCCGTGATGTTTTTCTCACTCCCACTTGTGAATGTAATGTAACACACACCCATACAATGCGCACCACCCCGTGATGTTTTTCTCACTCCTACTAGTGAATGTAATGTAACACACACCCATACAATGCGCACCACCCCGTGATGTTTTTCTCACTCCTACTAGTGATTGTAATGTAACACACACCCATACAATGCGCACCACCCCGTGATGTTTTTCTCACTCCTACTAGTGAATGTAATGTAACACACACCCATACAATGCGCACCACCCTGTGATGTTTTTCTCACTCCTACTAGTGAATGTAATGTAACACACACCCATACAATGCGCACCACCCCGTGATGTTTTTCATAAACCTATCCTACATTGCCACTGCATGTTCCCTGACCTCCCCCTGCTGACCACCCCGCGGTGCTTTTCTCCATCCTACATTGCTACTCACTGCCTATCCTAATTCAGACCCTCCGATTCACACCACACCGTGATGTTTTTCTCACTCCTACTAGTGAATGTAATGTAACACACACCCATACAATGCGCACCACCCCGTGATGTTTTTCTCACTCCTACTAGTGAATGTAATGTAACACACACCCATACAATGCGCACCACCCCGTGATGTTTTTCTCACTCCTACTAGTGAATGTAATGTAACACACACCCATACAATGCGCACCACCCCGTGATGATTTTCTCACTCCTACTAGTGAATCTAATGTAACACACACCCATACAATGCGCACCACCCCGTGATGTTTTTCTCACTCCTGCTAGTGAATGTAATGTAACACACACCCATACAATGCGCACCACCCCGTGATGTTTTTCTCACTCCTACTAGTGAATCTAATGTAACACACACCCATACAATGCGCACCACCCCGTGATGTTTTTCTCACTCCTACTAGTGAATGTAATGTAACACACACCCATACAATGCGCACCACCCCGTGAAGTTTTTCTCACTCCTACTAGTGAATCTAATGTAACACACACCCATACAATGCGCACCACCCCGTGATGTTTTTCTCACTCCTACTAGTGAATGTAATGTAACACACACCCATACAATGCGCACCACACCGTGATGTTTTTCTCACTCCTACTAGTGAATGTAATGTAACACACACCCATATAATGCGCACAACCCCGTGATGATTTTCTCACTCCTACTAGTGAATCTAATGTAACAAACACCCATACAATGCGCACCACCCCGTGATGTTTTTCTCACTCCTACTAGTGAATGCAATGTAACACACACCCATACAATGAGCACCACCCCGTGATGTTTTTCTCACTCCTACGAGTGAATGTAATGTAACACACACCCATACAATGCGCACCACCCCGTGATGTTTTTCTCACTCCTACTAGTGAATCTAATGTAACACACATCCATACAATGCGCACCACCCCGTGATGTTTTTCTCACTCCTACTAGTGAATCTAATGTAACACACACCCATACAATGCGCACCACCCCGTGATGTTTTTCTCACTCCTACTAGTGAATGTAATGTAACACAAACCCATACAATGCGCACCACCCCGTGATGTTTTTCTCACTCCTACTAGTGAATCTAATGTAACACACACCCATACAATGCGCACCACCCCGTGATGTTTTTCTCACTCCTACTAGTGAATCTAATGTAACACACACCCATACAATGCGCACCACCCCGTGATGTTTTTCTCACTCCTACTAGTGAATGTAATGTAACACACACCCATACAATGCGCACCACCCCGTGATGATTTTCTCACTCCTACTTGTGAATCTAATGTAACAAACACCCATACAATGCGCACCACCCCGTGATGTTTTTCTCACTCCTACTAGTGAATGTAATGTAACACACACCCATACAATGCGCACCACCCCGTGATGTTTTTCTCACTCCTATGAGTGAATGTAATGTAACACACACCCATACAATGCACACCACACCGTGATGTTTTTCACACTCCTACTAGTGAATGTAATGTAACACACACACATACAAAGCGCACCACCCGTGATGTTTTTCTCACTCCTACTAGTGAATGTAATGTAACACACACCCATACAATGCGCACCACCCCTTGATGTTTTTCTCACTCCTACTAGTGAATGTAATGTAACACACACCCATACAATGCGCACCACCCCGTGATGTTTTTCTCACTCCTACTAGTGAATCTAATGTAACACACACCCATACAATGCGCACCACCCCGTGATGATTTTCTCACTCCTACTAGTGAATCTAATGTAACACACACCCATACAATGCGCACCACCCCGTGATGTTTTTCTCACTCCTACTAGTGAATGTAATGTAACACACACCCATACAATGCGCACCACCCCGTGATGTTTTTCTCACTCCTACTAGTGAATCTAATGTAACACACACCCATACAATGCGCACCACCCCGTGATGTTTTTCTCACTCCTACTAGTGAATGTAATGTAACACACACCCATACAATGCGCACCACCCCGTGAAGTTTTTCTCACTCCTACTAGTGAATCTAATGTAACACACACCCATACAATGCGCACCACCCCGTGATGTTTTTCTCACTCCTACTAGTGAATGTAATGTAACACACACCCATACAATGCGCACCACACCGTGATGTTTTTCTCACTCCTACTAGTGAATGTAATGTAACACACACCCATATAATGCGCACAACCCCGTGATGATTTTCTCACTCCTACTAGTGAATCTAATGTAACAAACACCCATACAATGCGCACCACCCCGTGATGTTTTTCTCACTCCTACTAGTGAATGCAATGTAACACACACCCATACAATGAGCACCACCCCGTGATGTTTTTCTCACTCCTACGAGTGAATGTAATGTAACACACACCCATACAATGCGCACCACCCCGTGATGTTTTTCTCACTCCTACTAGTGAATCTAATGTAACACACATCCATACAATGCGCACCACCCCGTGATGTTTTTCTCACTCCTACTAGTGAATCTAATGTAACACAAACCCATACAATGCGCACCACCCCGTGATGTTTTTCTCACTCCTACTAGTGAATGTAATGTAACACAAACCCATACAATGCGCACCACCCCGTGATGTTTTTCTCACTCCTACTAGTGAATCTAATGTAACACACACCCATACAATGCGCACCACCCCGTGATGTTTTTCTCACTCCTACTAGTGAATCTAATGTAACACACACCCATACAATGCGCACCACCGCGTGATGTTTTTCTCACTCCTACTAGTGAATGTAATGTAACACACACCCATACAATGCGCACCACCCCGTGATGATTTTCTCACTCCTACTTGTGAATCTAATGTAACAAACACCCATACAATGCGCACCACCCCGTGATGTTTTTCTCACTCCTACTAGTGAATGTAATGTAACACACACCCATACAATGCGCACCACCCCGTGATGTTTTTCTCACTCCTATGAGTGAATGTAATGTAACACACACCCATACAATGCACACCACCCCGTGATGTTTTTCACACTCCTACTAGTGAATGTAATGTAACACACACACATACAAAGCGCACCACCCGTGATGTTTTTCTCACTCCTACTAGTGAATGTAATGTAACACACACCCATACAATGCGCACCACCCCGTGATGTTTTTCTCACTCCTACTAGTGAATGTAATGTAACACACACCCATACAATGCGCACCACCCCGTGATGTTTTTCTCACTCCTACTAGTGAATCTAATGTAACACACACCCATACAATGCGCACCACCCCGTGATGTTTTTCTCACTCCTACTAGTGAATCTAATGTAACACACACCCATACAATGCGCACCACCCCGTGATATTTTTCTCACTCCTACTAGTGAATGTAATGTAACACACACCCATACAATGCGCACCACACCGTGATGTTTTTCTCACTCCTAATAGTGAATGAAATGTAACACACACCCATACAATGCGCACCACCCCGTGATGTTTTTCTCCCTCCTACTAGTGAATGTAATGTAACACACACCCATACAATGCGCACCACCCCGTGATGTTTTTCTCACTCCTACTAGTGAATGTAATATAACACACACACATACAATGCGCACCACACCGTGATGTTTTTCTCACTCCTACTAGTGAATGTAATGTAACACACACCCATACAATGCGCACCACCCCGTGATGTTTTTCTCACTCCTACTAGTGAATGTAATGTAACACACACCCATACAATGCGCACCACCCCGTGATGTTTTTCTCACTCCTATTAGTGAATGGAATGTGACACACACCCATACAATGCGCACCACCCCGTGATGTTTTTCTCACTCCTACTAGTGAATGTAATGTAACACACACCCATACAATGCGCACCACCCCGTGATGATTTTCTCACTCCTACTAGTGAATGTAATGTAACACACACCCATACAATGCGCACCACACCGTGATGTTTTTCTCACTCCTACTAGTGAATGTAATGTAACACACACCCATAGAATGCGCACAGTCCCGTGATGTTTTTCTCACTAGTACTAGTGAATGTAATGTAACACACACCCATACAATGCGCACCACCCCGTGATGTTTTTCTCACTCCTACTAGTGAATGTAATGTAACACACACCCATACAATGCGCACCACCCCGTGATGTTTTTCTCACTCCTACTAGTGAATGTAATGTAACACACACCCATACAATGCGCACCACCCCGTGATGTTTTTCTCACTCCTACTAGTGAATGTAATGTTACACACACCCATACAATGCGCACCACCCCGCGATGTTTTTCAGAAACCTATCCTTCATTGCCACTGCATGTTCCCTGACCTCCCCATGCTGACCACCCCGAGGTGCTTTACTCCATCCTACATTGCCACTCACTGCCTATCCTAATTCAGACCCTCCGATTCACACTACCCCGTGATGTTTTTCTCACTCCCACTTGTGAATGTAATGTAACACACACCCATACAATGCGCACCACCCCGTGATGTTTTTCTCACTCCTACTAGTGAATGTAATGTAACACACACCCATACAATGCGCACCACCCCGTGATGTTTTTCTCACTCCTACTAGTGATTGTAATGTAACACACACCCATACAATGCGCACCACCCCGTGATGTTTTTCTCACTCCTACTAGTGAATGTAATGTAACACACACCCATACAATGCGCACCACCCTGTGATGTTTTTCTCACTCCTACTAGTGAATGTAATGTAACACACACCCATACAATGCGCACCACCCCGTGATGTTTTTCATAAACCTATCCTACATTGCCACTGCATGTTCCCTGACCTCCCCCTGCTGACCACCCCGCGGTGCTTTTCTCCATCCTACATTGCTACTCACTGCCTATCCTAATTCAGACCCTCCGATTCACACCACCCCGTGATGTTTTTCTCACTCCTACTAGTGAATGTAATGTAACACACACCCATACAATGCGCACCACCCCGTGATGTTTTTCTCACTCCTACTAGTGAATGTAATGTAACACACACCCATACAATGCGCACCACCCCGTGATGTTTTTCTCACTCCTACTAGTGAATGTAATGTAACACACACCCATACAATGCGCACCACCCCGTGATGATTTTCTCACTCCTACTAGTGAATCTAATGTAACACACACCCATACAATGCGCACCACCCCGTGATGTTTTTCTCACTCCTACTAGTGAATGTAATGTAACACACACCCATACAATGCGCACCACCCCGTGATGTTTTTCTCACTCCTACTAGTGAATCTAATGTAACACACACCCATACAATGCGCACCACCCCGTGATGTTTTTCTCACTCCTACTAGTGAATGTAATGTAACACACACCCATACAATGCGCACCACCCCGTGAAGTTTTTCTCACTCCTACTAGTGAATCTAATGTAACACACACCCATACAATGCGCACCACCCCGTGATGTTTTTCTCACTCCTACTAGTGAATGTAATGTAACACACACCCATACAATGCGCACCACACTGTGATGTTTTTCTCACTCCTACTAGTGAATGTAATGTAACACACACCGATATAATGCGCACAACCCCGTGATGATTTTCTCACTCCTACTAGTGAATCTAATGTAACAAACACCCATACAATGCGCACCACCCCGTGATGTTTTTCTCACTCCTACTAGTGAATGCAATGTAACACACACCCATACAATGAGCACCACCCCGTGATGTTTTTCTCACTCCTACGAGTGAATGTAATGTAACACACACCCATACAATGCGCACCACCCCGTGATGTTTTTCTCACTCCTACTAGTGAATCTAATGTAACACAAACCCATACAATGCGCACCACCCCGTGATGTTTTTCTCACTCCTACTAGTGAATGTAATGTAACACAAACCCATACAATGCGCACCACCCCGTGATGTTTTTCTCACTCCTACTAGTGAATCTAATGTAACACACACCCATACAATGCGCACCACCCCGTGATGTTTTTCTCACTCCTACTAGTGAATCTAATGTAACACACACCCATACAATGCGCACCACCGCGTGATGTTTTTCTCACTCCTACTAGTGAATGTAATGTAACACACACCCATACAATGCGCACCACCCCGTGATGATTTTCTCACTCCTACTTGTGAATCTAATGTAACAAACACCCATACAATGCGCACCACCCCGTGATGTTTTTCTCACTCCTACTAGTGAATGTAATGTAACACACACCCATACAATGCGCACCACCCCGTGATGTTTTTCTCACTCCTATGAGTGAATGTAATGTAACACACACCCATACAATGCACACCACCCCGTGATGTTTTTCACACTCCTACTAGTGAATGTAATGTAACACACACACATACAAAGCGCACCACCCGTGATGTTTTTCTCACTCCTACTAGTGAATGTAATGTAACACACACCCATACAATGCGCACCACCCCGTGATGTTTTTCTCACTCCTACTAGTGAATGTAATGT
This sequence comes from Cavia porcellus, assembly GCF_034190915.1. Taxonomy (NCBI): domain Eukaryota; kingdom Metazoa; phylum Chordata; class Mammalia; order Rodentia; family Caviidae; genus Cavia; species Cavia porcellus. The sequence goes on along the minus strand of NW_026947614.1, from coordinate 668,582 downwards.
AACACACACCCATACAATGCGCACCACCCCGTGATGTTTTTCTCACTCCTACTAGTGAATCTAATGTAACACACACCCATACAATGCGCACCACCCCGTGATGTTTTTCTCACTCCTACTAGTGAATCTAATGTAACACACACCCATACAATGCGCACCACCCCGTGATATTTTTCTCACTCCTACTAGTGAATGTAATGTAACACACACCCATACAATGCGCACCACCCCGTGATGTTTTTCTCACTCCTAATAGTGAATGAAATGTAACACACACCCATACAATGCGCACCACCCCGTGATGTTTTTCTCCCTCCTACTAGTGAATGTAATGTAACACACACCCATACAATGCGCACCACCCCGTGATGTTTTTCTCACTCCTACTAGTGAATGTAATATAACACACACACATACAATGCGCACCACACCGTGATGTTTTTCTCACTCCTACTAGTGAATGTAATGTAACACACACCCATACAATGCGCACCACCCCGTGATGTTTTTCTCACTCCTACTAGTGAATGTAATGTAACACACACCCATACAATGCGCACCACCCCGTGATGTTTTTCTCACTCCTATTAGTGAATGGAATGTGACACACACCCATACAATGCGCACCACCCCGTGATGTTTTTCTCACTCCTACTAGTGAATGTAATGTAACACACACCCATACAATGCGCACCACCCCGTGATGATTTTCTCACTCCTACTAGTGAATGTAATGTAACACACACCCATACAATGCGCACCACACCGTGATGTTTTTCTCACTCCTACTAGTGAATGTAATGTAACACACACCCATAGAATGCGCACAGTCCCGTGATGTTTTTCTCACTAGTACTAGTGAATGTAATGTAACACACACCCATACAATGCGCACCACCCCGTGATGTTTTTCTCACTCCTACTAGTGAATGTAATGTAACACACACCCATACAATGCGCACCACCCCGTGATGTTTTTCTCACTCCTACTAGTGAATGTAATGTAACACACACCCATACAATGCGCACCACCCCGTGATGTTTTTCTCACTCCTACAAGTGAATGTAATGTTACACACACCCATACAATGCGCACCACCCCGCGATGTTTTTCAGAAACCTATCCTTCATTGCCACTGCATGTTCCCTGACCTCCCCATGCTGACCACCCCGAGGTGCTTTACTCCATCCTACATTGCCACTCACTGCCTATCCTAATTCAGACCCTCCGATTCACACTACCCCGTGATGTTTTTCTCACTCCCACTTGTGAATGTAATGTAACACACACCCATACAATGCGCACCACCCCGTGATGTTTTTCTCACTCCTACTAGTGAATGTAATGTAACACACACCCATACAATGCGCACCACCCCGTGATGTTTTTCTCACTCCTACTAGTGATTGTAATGTAACACACACCCATACAATGCGCACCACCCCGTGATGTTTTTCTCACTCCTACTAGTGAATGTAATGTAACACACACCCATACAATGCGCACCACCCTGTGATGTTTTTCTCACTCCTACTAGTGAATGTAATGTAACACACACCCATACAATGCGCACCACCCCGTGATGTTTTTCATAAACCTATCCTACATTGCCACTGCATGTTCCCTGACCTCCCCCTGCTGACCACCCCGCGGTGCTTTTCTCCATCCTACATTGCTACTCACTGCCTATCCTAATTCAGACCCTCCGATTCACACCACCCCGTGATGTTTTTCTCACTCCTACTAGTGAATGTAATGTAACACACACCCATACAATGCGCACCACCCCGTGATGTTTTTCTCACTCCTACTAGTGAATGTAATGTAACACACACCCATACAATGCGCACCACCCCGTGATGTTTTTCTCACTCCTACTAGTGAATGTAATGTAACACACACCCATACAATGCGCACCACCCCGTGATGATTTTCTCACTCCTACTAGTGAATCTAATGTAACACACACCCATACAATGCGCACCACCCCGTGATGTTTTTCTCACTCCTACTAGTGAATGTAATGTAACACACACCCATACAATGCGCACCACCCCGTGATGTTTTTCTCACTCCTACTAGTGAATCTAATGTAACACACACCCATACAATGCGCACCACCCCGTGATGTTTTTCTCACTCCTACTAGTGAATGTAATGTAACACACACCCATACAATGCGCACCACCCCGTGAAGTTTTTCTCACTCCTACTAGTGAATCTAATGTAACACACACCCATACAATGCGCACCACCCCGTGATGTTTTTCTCACTCCTACTAGTGAATGTAATGTAACACACACCCATACAATGCGCACCACACCGTGATGTTTTTCTCACTCCTACTAGTGAATGTAATGTAACACACACCGATATAATGCGCACAACCCCGTGATGATTTTCTCACTCCTACTAGTGAATCTAATGTAACAAACACCCATACAATGCGCACCACCCCGTGATGTTTTTCTCACTCCTACTAGTGAATGCAATGTAACACACACCCATACAATGAGCACCACCCCGTGATGTTTTTCTCACTCCTACGAGTGAATGTAATGTAACACACACCCATACAATGCGCACCACCCCGTGATGTTTTTCTCACTCCTACTAGTGAATCTAATGTAACACACATCCATACAATGCGCACCACCCCGTGATGTTTTTCTCACTCCTACTAGTGAATCTAATGTAACACACACCCATACAATGCGCACCACCCCGTGATGTTTTTCTCACTCCTACTAGTGAATGTAATGTAACACACACCCATACAATGCGCACCACCCCGTGATGTTTTTCTCACTCCTATGAGTGAATGTAATGTAACACACACCCATACAATGCACACCACCCCGTGATGTTTTTCACACTCCTACTAGTGAATGTAATGTAACACACACACATACAAAGCGCACCACCCGTGATGTTTTTCTCACTCCTACTAGTGAATGTAATGTAACACACACCCATACAATGCGCACCACCCCGTGATGTTTTTCTCACTCCTACTAGTGAATGTAATGTAACACACACCCATACAATGCGCACCACCCCGTGATGTTTTTCTCACTCCTACTAGTGAATCTAATGTAACACACACCCATACAATGCGCACCACCCCGTGATGTTTTTCTCACTCCTACTAGTGAATCTAATGTAACACACACCCATACAATGCGCACCACCCCGTGATGTTTTTCTCACTCCTACTAGTGAATGTAATGGAACACACACCCATACAATGCGCACCACCCCGTGATGATTTTCTCACTCCTACTAGTGAATGTAATGTAACACACACCCATACAATGCGCACCACCCCGTGATGTTTTTCTCACTCCTACTAGTGAATGCAATGTAACACACACCCATACAATGAGCACCACCCCGTGATGTTTTTCTCACTCCTACGAGTGAATGTAATGTAACACACACCCATACTATACGCACCACCCCGTGATGTTTTTCTCACTCCTACTAGTGAATCTAATGTAACACACACCCATACAATGCGCACCACCCCGTGATGTTTTTCTCACTCCTACTAGTGAATCTAATGTAACACACACCCATACAATGCGCACCACACCGTGATGTTTTTCTCACTCCTACTAGTGAATGTAATGTAACACACACCCATACAATGTGCACCACCCCGTGATGTTTTTCTCACTCCTACTAGTGAATCTAATGTAACACACACCCATACAATGCGCACCACCCCGTGATGTTTTTCTCACTCCTACTAGTGAATGTAATGTAACACACACCCATACAATGCGCACCACACCGTGATGTTTTTCTCACTCCTACTAGTGAATGTAATGTAACACACACCCATATAATGCGCACAACCCCGTGATGATTTTCTCACTCCTACTAGTGAATCTAATGTAACAAACACCCATACAATGCGCACCACCCCGTGATGTTTTTCTCACTCCTACTAGTGAATGCAATGTAACACACACCCATACAATGAGCACCACCCTGTGATGTTTTTCTCACTCCTACGAGTGAATGTAATGTAACACACACCCATACAATGCGCACCACCCCGTGATGTTTTTCTCACTCCTACGAGTGAATCTAATGTAACACACATCCATACAATGCGCACCACCCCGTGATGTTTTTCTCACTCCTACTAGTGAATGTAATGTAACACACACCCATACAATGCGCACCACCCCGTGATGTTTTTCTCACTCCTACTAGTGAATGTAATGTAACACACACCCATACAATGCGCACCACCCCGCGATGTTTTTCAGAAACCTATCCTACATTGCCACTGGATGTTCCCTGACCTCCCCATGCTGACCACCCCGCGGTGCTTTTCTCCATCCTACATTGCCACTCACTGCCTATCCTAATTCAGACCCTCCGATTCACACCACCCCGTGATGTTTTTCTCACTCTTACTAGTGAATGTAATGTAACACACACCCATACAATGCGCACCACCCCGTGATGTTTTTCTCACTCCTACTAGTAAATGTAATGTAACACACACCCATACAATGTGCACCACCCCGCGATGTTTTTCAGAAACCTATCCTACATTGCCACTGGATGTTCCCTGACCTCCCCATGCTGACCACCCCGCGGTGCTTTTCTCCATCCTACATTGCCACTCACTGCCTATCCTAATTCAGACCCTCCGATACACACCACACCGTGATGTTTTTCTCACTCCTACTAGTGAATGTAATGTAACACACACCCATACAATGCGCACCACCCCGTGATGTTTTTCTCACTCCTACTAGTGAATGTAATGTAACACACACCCATACAATGCGCACCACCCCGTGATATTTTTCTCACTCCTACTAGTGAATGTAATGTAACACACACCCATACAATGCGCACCACCCCGTGATGTTTTTCTCACTCCTAATAGTGAATGTAATGTAACTCACACCCATACAATGCGCACCACCCCGTGATGTTTTTCTCACTCCTACTAGTGAATGTAATGTAACACACACCCATACAATGCGCACCACCCCATGATGTTTTTCTCACTCCTACTAGTGAATGTAATGTAACTCACACCCATACAATGCGCACCACCCCGTGATGTTTTTCTCACTCCTACTAGTGAATGTAATGTAACACACACCCATACAATTCGCACCACCCCGTGATGTTTTTCTCACTCCTACTAGTGAATGTAACACACACCCATACAATGCACAACACCCCGTGATGTTTTTCTCACTCCTACTAGTGAATGTAATGTAACACAAACCCATACAATGCGCACCACCCCGTGATGTTTTTCTCACTCCTACTAGTGAATGTAATGTAACACAACCCATACAATGCGCACCACCCCGTGATGTTTTTCTCACTCCTACTAGTGAATGTAATGTAACACACACCCATAAAATGCGCACCACCCCGTGATGTTTTTCTCACTCCTACTAGTGAATGTAACACACACCCATACAATGCGCACCACCCCGTGATGTTTTTCTCACTCCTACTAGTGAATGTAATGTGACACAAACCCCTACAATGCGCACCACCCCGTGATGTTTTTCTCACTCCTACTAGTGAATGTAATGTAACACACACCCATACAATGCGCACCACCCCGTGATGTTTTTCTCACTCCTACTAGTGAATGTAATGTAACACACACCCATACAATGCGCACCACCCCGTGATGTTTTTCAGAAACCTATCCTACATTGCCACTGCATGTTCGCTGACCTCCCCATGCTGACCACCCCGCGGTGCTTTTCTCCATCCTACATTGCCACTCACTGCCTATCCTAATTCAGACCCTCCTATTCACACCACCGCGTGATGTTTTTCTCACTCTTACTAGTGAATGTAATGTAACACACACCCATACAATGCGCACCACCCCGTGATGTTTTTCTCACTCCTACTAGTGAATGTAATGTAACACACACCCATACAATGCGCACCACCCCGTGATGTTTTTCTCACTCCTACTAGTGAATGTAATGTTACACACACCCATACAATGCGCACCACCCCGCGATGTTTTTCAGAAACCTATCCTTCATTGCCACTGCATGTTCCCTGACCTCCCCATGCTGACCAACCCGAGGTGCTTTACTCCATCCTACATTGCCACTCACTGCCTATCCTAATTCAGACCCTCCGATTCACACTACCCCGTGATGTTTTTCTCACTCCCACTTGTGAATGTAATCTAACACACACCCATACAATGCGCACCACCCCGTGATGTTTTTCTCACTCCTACTAGTGAATGTAATGTAACACACACCCATACAATGCGCACCACCCCGTGATGTTTTTCTCACTCCTACTAGTGATTGTAATGTAACACACACCCATACAATGCGCACCACCCCGTGATGTTTTTCTCACTCCTACTAGTGAATGTAATGTAACACACACCCATACAATGCGCACCACCCTGTGATGTTTTTCTCACTCCTACTAGTGAATGTAATGTAACACACACCCATACAATGCGCACCACCCCGTGATGTTTTTCATAAACCTATCCTACATTGCCACTGCATGTTCCCTGACCTCCCCCTGCTGACCACCCCGCGGTGCTTTTCTCCATCCTACATTGCTACTCACTGCCTATCCTAATTCAGACCCTCCGATTCACACCACCCCGTGATGTTTTTCTCACTCCTACTAGTGAATGTAATGTAACACACACCCATACAATGCGCACCACCCCGTGATGTTTTTCTCACTCCTACTAGTGAATGTAATGTAACACACACCCATACAATGCGCACCACCCCGTGATGTTTTTCTCACTCCTACTAGTGAATGTAATGTAACACACACCCATACAATGCGCACCACCCCGTGATGATTTTCTCACTCCTACTAGTGAATCTAATGTAACACACACCCATACAATGCGCACCACCCCGTGATGTTTTTCTCACTCCTACTAGTGAATGTAATGTAACACACACCCATACAATGCGCACCACCCCGTGATGTTTTTCTCACTCCTACTAGTGAATCTAATGTAACACACACCCATACAATGCGCACCACCCCGTGATGTTTTTCTCACTCCTACTAGTGAATGTAATGTAACACACACCCATACAATGCGCACCACCCCGTGAAGTTTTTCTCACTCCTACTAGTGAATCTAATGTAACACACACCCATACAATGCGCACCACCCCGTGATGTTTTTCTCACTCCTACTAGTGAATGTAATGTAACACACACCCATACAATGCGCACCACACCGTGATGTTTTTCTCACTCCTACTAGTGAATGTAATGTAACACACACCCATATAATGCGCACAACCCCGTGATGATTTTCTCACTCCTACTAGTGAATCTAATGTAACACACACCCATACAATGCGCACCACCCCGTGATGTTTTTCTCACTCCTACTAGTGAATGTAATGTAACACACACCCATACAATGCGCACCACCCCGTGATGTTTTTCTCACTCCTACTAGTGAATCTAATGTAACACACACCCATACAATGTGCACCACCCCGTGATGTTTTTCTCACTCCTACTAGTGAATCTAATGTAACACACACCCATACAATGCGCACCACCCCGTGATGTTTTTCTCACTCCTACTAGTGAATGTAATGTAACACACACCCATACAATGCGCACCACACCGTGATGTTTTTCTCACTCCTACTAGTGAATGTAATGTAACACACACCCATATAATGCGCACAACCCCGTGATGATTTTCTCACTCCTACTAGTGAATCTAATGTAACAAACACCCATACAATGCGCACCACCCCGTGATGTTTTTCTCACTCCTACTAGTGAATGCAATGTAACACACACCCATACAATGAGCACCACCCTGTGATGTTTTTCTCACTCCTACGAGTGAATGTAATGTAACACACACCCATACAATGCGCACCACCCCGTGATGTTTTTCTCACTCCTACGAGTGAATCTAATGTAACACACATCCATACAATGCGCACCACCCCGTGATGTTTTTCTCACTCCTACTAGTGAATGTAATGTAACACACACCCATACAATGCGCACCACCCCGTGATGTTTTTCTCACTCCTACTAGTGAATGTAATGTAACACACACCCATACAATGCGCACCACCCCGCGATGTTTTTCAGAAACCTATCCTACATTGCCACTGGATGTTCCCTGACCTCCCCATGCTGACCACCCCGCGGTGCTTTTCTCCATCCTACATTGCCACTCACTGCCTATCCTAATTCAGACCCTCCGATTCACACCACCCCGTGATGTTTTTCTCACTCTTACTAGTGAATGTAATGTAACACACACCCATACAATGCGCACCACCCCGTGATGTTTTTCTCACTCCTACTAGTAAATGTAATGTAACACACACCCATACAATGTGCACCACCCCGCGATGTTTTTCAGAAACCTATCCTACATTGCCACTGGATGTTCCCTGACCTCCCCATGCTGACCACCCCGCGGTGCTTTTCTCCATCCTACATTGCCACTCACTGCCTATCCTAATTCAGACCCTCCGATACACACCACACCGTGATGTTTTTCTCACTCCTACTAGTGAATGTAATGTAACACACACCCATACAATGCGCACCACCCCGTGATGTTTTTCTCACTCCTACTAGTGAATGTAATGTAACACACACCCATACAATGCGCACCACCCCGTGATGTTTTTCTCACTCCTACTAGTGAATGTAATGTAACACACACCCATACAATGCGCACCACCCCATGATGTTTTTCTCACTCCTACTAGTGAATGTAATGTAACTCACACCCATACAATGCGCACCACCCCGTGATGTTTTTCTCACTCCTACTAGTGAATGTAATGTAACACACACCCATACAATTCGCACCACCCCGTGATGTTTTTCTCACTCCTACTAGTGAATGTAACACACACCCATACAATGCACAACACCCCGTGATGTTTTTCTCACTCCTACTAGTGAATGTAATGTAACACAAACCCATACAATGCGCACCACCCCGTGATGTTTTTCTCACTCCTACTAGTGAATGTAATGTAACACAACCCATACAATGCGCACCACCCCGTGATGTTTTTCTCACTCCTACTAGTGAATGTAATGTAACACACACCCATAAAATGCGCACCACCCCGTGATGTTTTTCTCACTCCTACTAGTGAATGTAACACACACCCATACAATGCGCACCACCCCGTGATGTTTTTCTCACTCCTACTAGTGAATGTAATGTGACACAAACCCCTACAATGCGCACCACCCCGTGATGTTTTTCTCACTCCTACTAGTGAATGTAATGTAACACACACCCATACAATGCGCACCACCCCGTGATGTTTTTCTCACTCCTACTAGTGAATGTAATGTAACACACACCCATACAATGCGCACCACCCCGTGATGTTTTTCAGAAACCTATCCTACATTGCCACTGCATGTTCGCTGACCTCCCCATGCTGACCACCCCGCGGTGCTTTTCTCCATCCTACATTGCCACTCACTGCCTATCCTAATTCAGACCCTCCTATTCACACCACCGCGTGATGTTTTTCTCACTCTTACTAGTGAATGTAATGTAACACACACCCATACAATGCGCACCACCCCGTGATGTTTTTCTCACTCCTACTAGTGAATGTAATGTAACACACACCCATACAATGCGCACCACCCCGTGATGTTTTTCTCACTCCTACTAGTGAATGTAATGTTACACACACCCATACAATGCGCACCACCCCGCGATGTTTTTCAGAAACCTATCCTTCATTGCCACTGCATGTTCCCTGACCTCCCCATGCTGACCAACCCGAGGTGCTTTACTCCATCCTACATTGCCACTCACTGCCTATCCTAATTCAGACCCTCCGATTCACACTACCCCGTGATGTTTTTCTCACTCCCACTTGTGAATGTAATCTAACACACACCCATACAATGCGCACCACCCCGTGATGTTTTTCTCACTCCTACTAGTGAATGTAATGTAACACACACCCATACAATGCGCACCACCCCGTGATGTTTTTCTCACTCCTACTAGTGATTGTAATGTAACACACACCCATACAATGCGCACCACCCCGTGATGTTTTTCTCACTCCTACTAGTGAATGTAATGTAACACACACCCATACAATGCGCACCACCCTGTGATGTTTTTCTCACTCCTACTAGTGAATGTAATGTAACACACACCCATACAATGCGCACCACCCCGTGATGTTTTTCATAAACCTATCCTACATTGCCACTGCATGTTCCCTGACCTCCCCCTGCTGACCACCCCGCGGTGCTTTTCTCCATCCTACATTGCTACTCACTGCCTATCCTAATTCAGACCCTCCGATTCACACCACCCCGTGATGTTTTTCTCACTCCTACTAGTGAATGTAATGTAACACACACCCATACAATGCGCACCACCCCGTGATGTTTTTCTCACTCCTACTAGTGAATGTAATGTAACACACACCCATACAATGCGCACCACCCCGTGATGTTTTTCTCACTCCTACTAGTGAATGTAATGTAACACACACCCATACAATGCGCACCACCCCGTGATGATTTTCTCACTCCTACTAGTGAATCTAATGTAACACACACCCATACAATGCGCACCACCCCGTGATGTTTTTCTCACTCCTACTAGTGAATGTAATGTAACACACACCCATACAATGCGCACCACCCCGTGATGTTTTTCTCACTCCTACTAGTGAATCTAATGTAACACACACCCATACAATGCGCACCACCCCGTGATGTTTTTCTCACTCCTACTAGTGAATGTAATGTAACACACACCCATACAATGCGCACCACCCCGTGAAGTTTTTCTCACTCCTACTAGTGAATCTAATGTAACACACACCCATACAATGCGCACCACCCCGTGATGTTTTTCTCACTCCTACTAGTGAATGTAATGTAACACACACCCATACAATGCGCACCACACCGTGATGTTTTTCTCACTCCTACTAGTGAATGTAATGTAACACACACCCATATAATGCGCACAACCCCGTGATGATTTTCTCACTCCTACTAGTGAATCTAATGTAACACACACCCATACAATGCGCACCACCCCGTGATGTTTTTCTCACTCCTACTAGTGAATGTAATGTAACACACACCCATACAATGCGCACCACCCCGTGATGTTTTTCTCACTCCTACTAGTGAATCTAATGTAACACACACCCATACAATGCGCACCACCCCGTGATGTTTTTCTCACTCCTACTAGTGAATGTAATGTAACACACACCCATACAATGCGCACCACCCTGTGAAGTTTTTCTCACTCCTACTAGTGAATCTAATGTAACACACACCCATACAATGCGCACCACCCCGTGATGTTTTTCTCACTCCTACTAGTGAATGTAATGTAACACACACCCATACAATGCGCACCACACCGTGATGTTTTTCTCACTCCTACTAGTGAATGTAATGTAACACACACCGATATAATGCGCACAACCCCGTGATGATTTTCTCACTCCTACTAGTGAATCTAATGTAACAAACACCCATACAATGCGCACCACCCCGTGATGTTTTTCTCACTCCTACTAGTGAATGCAATGTAACACACACCCATACAATGAGCACCACCCCGTGATGTTTTTCTCACTCCTACGAGTGAATGTAATGTAACACACACCCATACAATGCGCACCACCCCGTGATGTTTTTCTCACTCCTACTAGTGAATCTAATGTAACACACATCCATACAATGCGCACCACCCCGTGATGTTTTTCTCACTCCTACTAGTGAATCTAATGTAACACACACCCATACAATGCGCACCACCCCATGATGTTTTTCTCACTCCTACTAGTGAATGTAATGTAACACACACCCATACAATGCGCACCACCCCGTGATGTTTTTCTCACTCCTATGAGTGAATGTAATGTAACACACACCCATACAATGCACACCACCCCGTGATGTTTTTCACACTCCTACTAGTGAATGTAATGTAACACACACACATACAAAGCGCACCACCCGTGATGTTTTTCTCACTCCTACTAGTGAATGTAATGTAACACACACCCATACAATGCGCACCACCCCGTGATGTTTTTCTCACTCCTACTAGTGAATGTAATGTAACACACACCCATACAATGCGCACCACCCCGTGATGTTTTTCTCACTCCTACTAGTGAATGTAATGTAACACACACCCATACAATGCGCACCACCCCGTGATGTTTTTCTCACTCCTACTAGTGAATCTAATGTAACACACACCCATACAATGCGCACCACCCCGTGATGTTTTTCTCACTCCTACTAGTGAATGTAATGGAACACACACCCATACAATGCGCACCACCCCGTGATGATTTTCTCACTCCTACTAGTGAATGTAATGTAACACACACCCATACAATGAGCACCACCCCGTGATGTTTTTCTCACTCCTACTAGTGAATGCAATGTAACACACACCCATACAATGAGCACCACCCCGTGATGTTTTTCTCACTCCTACGAGTGAATGTAATGTAACACACACCCATACTATACGCACCACCCCGTGATGTTTTTCTCACTCCTACTAGTGAATCTAATGTAACACACACCCATACAATGCGCACCACCCCGTGATGTTTTTCTCACTCCTACTAGTGAATCTAATGTAACACACACCCATACAATGCGCACCACACCGTGATGTTTTTCTCACTCCTACTAGTGAATGTAATGTAACACACACCCATACAATGTGCACCACCCCGTGATGTTTTTCTCACTCCTACTAGTGAATCTAATGTAACACACACCCATACAATGCGCACCACCCCGTGATGTTTTTCTCACTCCTACTAGTGAATGTAATGTAACACACACCCATACAATGCGCACCACACCGTGATGTTTTTCTCACTCCTACTAGTGAATGTAATGTAACACACACCCATATAATGCGCACAACCCCGTGATGATTTTCTCACTCCTACTAGTGAATCTAATGTAACAAACACCCATACAATGCGCACCACCCCGTGATGTTTTTCTCACTCCTACTAGTGAATGCAATGTAACACACACCCATACAATGAGCACCACCCCGTGATGTTTTTCTCACTCCTACGAGTGAATGTAATGTAACACACACCCATACAATGCGCACCACCCCGTGATGTTTTTCTCACTCCTACGAGTGAATCTAATGTAACACACATCCATACAATGCGCACCACCCCGTGATGTTTTTCTCACTCCTACTAGTGAATGTAATGTAACACACACCCATACAATGCGCACCACCCCGTGATGTTTTTCTCACTCCTACTAGTGAATGTAATGTAACACACACCCATACAATGCGCACCACCCCGCGATGTTTTTCAGAAACCTATCCTACATTGCCACTGGATGTTCCCTGACCTCCCCATGCTGACCACCCCGCGGTGCTTTTCTCCATCCTACATTGCCACTCACTGCCTATCCTAATTCAGACCCTCCGATTCACACCACCCCGTGATGTTTTTCTCACTCTTACTAGTGAATGTAATGTAACACACACCCATACAATGCGCACCACCCCGTGATGTTTTTCTCACTCCTACTAGTAAATGTAATGTAACACACACCCATACAATGTGCACCACCCCGCGATGTTTTTCAGAAACCTATCCTACATTGCCACTGGATGTTCCCTGACCTCCCCATGCTGACCACCCCGCGGTGCTTTTCTCCATCCTACATTGCCACTCACTGCCTATCCTAATTCAGACCCTCCGATACACACCACACCGTGATGTTTTTCTCACTCCTACTAGTGAATGTAATGTAACACACACCCATACAATGCGCACCACCCCGTGATGTTTTTCTCACTCCTACTAGTGAATGTAATGTAACACACACCCATACAATGCGCACCACCCCGTGATATTTTTCTCACTCCTACTAGTGAATGTAATGTAACACACACCCATACAATGCGCACCACCCCGTGATGTTTTTCTCACTCCTAATAGTGAATGTAATGTAACTCACACCCATACAATGCGCACCACCCCGTGATGTTTTTCTCACTCCTACTAGTGAATGTAATGTAACACACACCCATACAATGCGCACCACCCCATGATGTTTTTCTCACTCCTACTAGTGAATGTAATGTAACTCACACCCATACAATGCGCACCACCCCGTGATGTTTTTCTCACTCCTACTAGTGAATGTAATGTAACACACACCCATACAATTCGCACCACCCCGTGATGTTTTTCTCACTCCTACTAGTGAATGTAACACACACCCATACAATGCACAACACCCCGTGATGTTTTTCTCACTCCTACTAGTGAATGTAATGTAACACAAACCCATACAATGCGCACCACCCCGTGATGTTTTTCTCACTCCTACTAGTGAATGTAATGTAACACAACCCATACAATGCGCACCACCCCGTGATGTTTTTCTCACTCCTACTAGTGAATGTAATGTAACACACACCCATAAAATGCGCACCACCCCGTGATGTTTTTCTCACTCCTACTAGTGAATGTAACACACACCCATACAATGCGCACCACCCCGTGATGTTTTTCTCACTCCTACTAGTGAATGTAATGTGACACAAACCCCTACAATGCGCACCACCCCGTGATGTTTTTCTCACTCCTACTAGTGAATGTAATGTAACACACACCCATACAATGCGCACCACCCCGTGATGTTTTTCTCACTCCTACTAGTGAATGTAATGTAACACACACCCATACAATGCGCACCACCCCGTGATGTTTTTCAGAAACCTATCCTACATTGCCACTGCATGTTCGCTGACCTCCCCATGCTGACCACCCCGCGGTGCTTTTCTCCATCCTACATTGCCACTCACTGCCTATCCTAATTCAGACCCTCCTATTCACACCACCGCGTGATGTTTTTCTCACTCTTACTAGTGAATGTAATGTAACACACACCCATACAATGCGCACCACCCCGTGATGTTTTTCTCACTCCTACTAGTGAATGTAATGTAACACACACCCATACAATGCGCACCACCCCGTGATGTTTTTCTCACTCCTACTAGTGAATGTAATGTTACACACACCCATACAATGCGCACCACCCCGCGATGTTTTTCAGAAACCTATCCTTCATTGCCACTGCATGTTCCCTGACCTCCCCATGCTGACCAACCCGAGGTGCTTTACTCCATCCTACATTGCCACTCACTGCCTATCCTAATTCAGACCCTCCGATTCACACTACCCCGTCATGTTTTTCTCACTTCCACTTGTGAATGTAATGTAACACACACCCATACAATGCGCACCACCCCGTGATGTTTTTCTCACTCCTACTAGTGAATGTAATGTAACACACACCCATACAATGCGCACCACCCCGTGATGTTTTTCTCACTCCTACTAGTGATTGTAATGTAACACACACCCATACAATGCGCACCACCCCGTGATGTTTTTCTCACTCCTACTAGTGAATGTAATGTAACACACACCCATACAATGCGCACCACCCTGTGATGTTTTTCTCACTCCTACTAGTGAATGTAATGTAACACACACCCATACAATGCGCACCACCCCGTGATGTTTTTCATAAACCTATCCTACATTGCCACTGCATGTTCCCTGACCTCCCCCTGCTGACCACCCCGCGGTGCTTTTCTCCATCCTACATTGCTACTCACTGCCTATCCTAATTCAGACCCTCCGATTCACACCACCCCGTGATGTTTTTCTCACTCCTACTAGTGAATGTAATGTAACACACACCCATACAATGCGCACCACCCCGTGATGTTTTTCTCACTCCTACTAGTGAATGTAATGTAACACACACCCATACAATGCGCACCACCCCGTGATGTTTTTCTCACTCCTACTAGTGAATGTAATGTAACACACACCCATACAATGCGCACCACCCCGTGATGATTTTCTCACTCCTACTAGTGAATCTAATGTAACACACACCCATACAATGCGCACCACCCCGTGATGTTTTTCTCACTCCTACTAGTGAATGTAATGTAACACACACCCATACAATGCGCACCACCCCGTGATGTTTTTCTCACTCCTACTAGTGAATCTAATGTAACACACACCCATACAATGCGCACCACCCCGTGATGTTTTTCTCACTCCTACTAGTGAATGTAATGTAACACACACCCATACAATGCGCACCACCCCGTGAAGTTTTTCTCACTCCTACTAGTGAATCTAATGTAACACACACCCATACAATGCGCACCACCCCGTGATGTTTTTCTCACTCCTACTAGTGAATGTAATGTAACACACACCCATACAATGCGCACCACACCGTGATGTTTTTCTCACTCCTACTAGTGAATGTAATGTAACACACACCCATATAATGCGCACAACCCCGTGATGATTTTCTCACTCCTACTAGTGAATCTAATGTAACAAACACCCATACAATGCGCACCACCCCGTGATGTTTTTCTCACTCCTACTAGTGAATGCAATGTAACACACACCCATACAATGAGCACCACCCCGTGATGTTTTTCTCACTCCTACGAGTGAATGTAATGTAACACACACACATACAATGCGCACCACCCCGTGATGTTTTTCTCACTCCTACTAGTGAATCTAATGTAACACACACCCATACAATGCGCACCACCCCGTGATGTTTTTCTCACTCCTACTAGTGAATCTAATGTAACACACACCCATACAATGCGCACCACCCCGTGATGTTTTTCTCACTCCTACTAGTGAATCTAATGTAACACACACCCATACAATGCGCACCACCCCGTGATGTTTTTCTCACTCCTACTAGTGAATGTAATGGAACACACACCCATACAATGCGCACCACCCCGTGATGATTTTCTCACTCCTACTAGTGAATGTAATGTAACACACACCCATACAATGCGCACCACCCCGTGATGTTTTTCTCACTCCTACTAGTGAATGCAATGTAACACACACCCATACAATGAGCACCACCCCGTGATGTTTTTCTCACTCCTACGAGTGAATGTAATGTAACACACACCCATACAATACGCACCACCCCGTGATGTTTTTCTCACTCCTACTAGTGAATCTAATGTAACACACACCCATACAATGCGCACCACCCAGTGATGTTTTTCTCACTCCTACTAGTGAATCTAATGTAACACACACCCATACAATGCGCACCACACCGTGATGTTTTTCTCACTCCTACTAGTGAATGTAATGTAACACACACCCATACAATGCGCACCACCCCGTGATGTTTTTCTCACTCCTACTAGTGAATCTAATGTAACACACACCCATACAATGCGCACCACCCCGTGATGTTTTTCTCACTCCTACTAGTGAATGTAATGTAACACACACCCATACAATGCGCACCACACCGTGATGTTTTTCTCACTCCTACTAGTGAATGTAATGTAACACACACCCATATAGTGCGCACAACCCCGTGATGATTTTCTCACTCCTACTAGTGAATCTAATGTAACAAACACCCATACAATGCGCACCACCCCGTGATGTTTTTCTCACTCCTACTAGTGAATGCAATGTAACACACACCCATACAATGAGCACCACCCCGTGATGTTTTTCTCACTCCTACGAGTGAATGTAATGTAACACACACCCATACAATGCGCACCACCCCGTGATGTTTTTCTCACTCCTACGAGTGAATCTAATGTAACACACATCCATACAATGCGCACCACCCCGTGATGTTTTTCTCACTCCTACTAGTGAATGTAATGTAACACACACCCATACAATGCGCACCACCCCGTGATGTTTTTCAGAAACCGATCCTAAATTGCCACTGCATGTTCCCTGACCTCCCCATGCTGACCACCCCGCGGTGCTTTTCTCCATCCTACATTGCCACTCACTGCCTATCCTAATTCAGACCCTCCGATTCACACCACCCCGTGATGTTTTTCTCACTCTTACTAGTGAATGTAATGTAACACACACCCATACAATGCGCACCACCCCGTGATGTTTTTCTCACTCCTACTAGTAAATGTAATGTAACACACACCCATACAATGTGCACCACCCCGCGATGTTTTTCAGAAACCTATCCTACATTGCCACTGGATGTTCCCTGACCTCCCCATGCTGACCACCCCGCGGTGCTTTTCTCCATCCTACATTGCCACTCACTGCCTATCCTAATTCAGACCCTCCGATACACACCACACCGTGATGTTTTTCTCACTCCTACTAGTGAATGTAATGTAACACACACCCATACAATGCGCACCACCCCGTGATATTTTTCTCACTCCTACTAGTGAATGTAATGTAACACACACCCATACAATGCGCACCACCCCGTGATGTTTTTCTCACTCCTAATAGTGAATGTAATGTAACTCACACCCATACAATGCGCACCACCCCGTGATGTTTTTCTCACTCCTACTAGTGAATGTAATGTAACACACACCCATACAATGCGCACCACCCCATGATGTTTTTCTCACTCCTACTAGTGAATGTAATGTAACTCACACCCATACAATGCGCACCACCCCGTGATGTTTTTCTCACTCCTACTAGTGAATGTAATGTAACACACACCCATACAATTCGCACCACCCCGTGATGTTTTTCTCACTCCTACTAGTGAATGTAACACACACCCATACAATGCACAACACCCCGTGATGTTTTTCTCACTCCTACTAGTGAATGTAATGTAACACAAACCCATACAATGCGCACCACCCCGTGATGTTTTTCTCACTCCTACTAGTGAATGTAATGTAACACAACCCATACAATGCGCACCACCCCGTGATGTTTTTCTCACTCCTACTAGTGAATGTAATGTAACACACACCCATAAAATGCGCACCACCCCGTGATGTTTTTCTCACTCCTACTAGTGAATGTAACACACACCCATACAATGCGCACCACCCCGTGATGTTTTTCTCACTCCTACTAGTGAATGTAATGTGACACAAACCCCTACAATGCGCACCACCCCGTGATGTTTTTCTCACTCCTACTAGTGAATGTAATGTAACACACACCCATACAATGCGCACCACCCCGTGATGTTTTTCTCACTCCTACTAGTGAATGTAATGTAACACACACCCATACAATGCGCACCACCCCGTGATGTTTTTCAGAAACCTATCCTACATTGCCACTGCATGTTCGCTGACCTCCCCATGCTGACCACCCCGCGGTGCTTTTCTCCATCCTACATTGCCACTCACTGCCTATCCTAATTCAGACCCTCCTATTCACACCACCGCGTGATGTTTTTCTCACTCTTACTAGTGAATGTAATGTAACACACACCCATACAATGCGCACCACCCCGTGATGTTTTTCTCAATCCTACTAGTGAATGTAATGTAACACACACCCATACAATGCGCACCACCCCGTGATATTTTTCTCACTCCTACTAGTGAATGTAATGTAACACACACCCATACAATGCGCACCACACCGTGATGTTTTTCTCACTCCTAATAGTGAATGTAATGTAACACACACCCATACAATGCGCACCACCCCGTGATGTTTTTCTCCCTCCTACTAGTGAATGTAATGTAACACACACCCATACAATGCGCACCACCCCGTGATGTTTTTCTCACTCCTACTAGTGAATGTAATATAACACACACACATACAATGCGCACCACACCGTGATGTTTTTCTCACTCCTACTAGTGAATGTAATGTAACACACACCCATACAATGCGCACCACCCCGTGATGTTTTTCTCACTCCTACTAGTGAATGTAATGTAACACACACCCATACAATGCGCACCACCCCGTGATGTTTTTCTCACTCCTATTAGTGAATGTAATGTGACACACACCCATACAATGCGCACCACCCCGTGATGTTTTTCTCACTCCTACTAGTGAATGTAATGTAACACACACCCATACAATGCGCACCACCCCGTGATGATTTTCTCACTCCTACTAGTGAATGTAATGTAACACACACCCATACAATGCGCACCACACCGTGATGTTTTTCTCACTCCTACTAGTGAATGTAATGTAACACACACCCATAGAATGCGCACCATCCCGTGATGTTTTTCTCACTAGTACTAGTGAATGTAATGTAACACACACCCATACAATGCGCACCACCCCGTGATGTTTTTCTCACTCCTACTAGTGAATGTAATGTAACACACACCCATACAATGCGCACCACCCCGTGATGTTTTTCAGAAACCGATCCTAAATTGCCACTGCATGTTCCCTGACCTCCCCATGCTGACCACCCCGCGGTGCTTTTCTCCATCCTACATTGCCACTCACTGCCTATCCTAATTCAGACCCTCCGATTCACACCACCCCGTGATGTTTTTCTCACTCTTACTAGTGAATGTAATGTAACACACACCCATACAATGCGCACCACCCCGTGATGTTTTTCTCACTCCTACTAGTAAATGTAATGTAACACACACCCATACAATGTGCACCACCCCGCGATGTTTTTCAGAAACCTATCCTACATTGCCACTGGATGTTCCCTGACCTCCCCATGCTGACCACCCCGCGGTGCTTTTCTCCATCCTACATTGCCACTCACTGCCTATCCTAATTCAGACCCTCCGATACACACCACACCGTGATGTTTTTCTCACTCCTACTAGTGAATGTAATGTAACACACACCCATACAATGCGCACCACCCCGTGATGTTTTTCTCACTCCTACTAGTGAATGTAATGTAACACACACCCATACAATGCGCACCACCCCGTGATATTTTTCTCACTCCTACTAGTGAATGTAATGTAACACACACCCATACAATGCGCACCACCCCGTGATGTTTTTCTCACTCCTAATAGTGAATGTAATGTAACTCACACCCATACAATGCGCACCACCCCGTGATGTTTTTCTCACTCCTACTAGTGAATGTAATGTAACACACACCCATACAATGCGCACCACCCCATGATGTTTTTCTCACTCCTACTAGTGAATGTAATGTAACTCACACCCATACAATGCGCACCACCCCGTGATGTTTTTCTCACTCCTACTAGTGAATGTAATGTAACACACACCCATACAATTCGCACCACCCCGTGATGTTTTTCTCACTCCTACTAGTGAATGTAACACACACCCATACAATGCACAACACCCCGTGATGTTTTTCTCACTCCTACTAGTGAATGTAATGTAACACAAACCCATACAATGCGCACCACCCCGTGATGTTTTTCTCACTCCTACTAGTGAATGTAATGTAACACAACCCATACAATGCGCACCACCCCGTGATGTTTTTCTCACTCCTACTAGTGAATGTAATGTAACACACACCCATAAAATGCGCACCACCCCGTGATGTTTTTCTCACTCCTACTAGTGAATGTAACACACACCCATACAATGCGCACCACCCCGTGATGTTTTTCTCACTCCTACTAGTGAATGTAATGTGACACAAACCCCTACAATGCGCACCACCCCGTGATGTTTTTCTCACTCCTACTAGTGAATGTAATGTAACACACACCCATACAATGCGCACCACCCCGTGATGTTTTTCTCACTCCTACTAGTGAATGTAATGTAACACACACCCATACAATGCGCACCACCCCGTGATGTTTTTCAGAAACCTATCCTACATTGCCACTGCATGTTCGCTGACCTCCCCATGCTGACCACCCCGCGGTGCTTTTCTCCATCCTACATTGCCACTCACTGCCTATCCTAATTCAGACCCTCCTATTCACACCACCGCGTGATGTTTTTCTCACTCTTACTAGTGAATGTAATGTAACACACACCCATACAATGCGCACCACCCCGTGATGTTTTTCTCAATCCTACTAGTGAATGTAATGTAACACACACCCATACAATGCGCACCACCCCGTGATATTTTTCTCACTCCTACTAGTGAATGTAATGTAACACACACCCATACAATGCGCACCACACCGTGATGTTTTTCTCACTCCTAATAGTGAATGTAATGTAACACACACCCATACAATGCGCACCACCCCGTGATGTTTTTCTCCCTCCTACTAGTGAATGTAATGTAACACACACCCATACAATGCGCACCACCCCGTGATGTTTTTCTCACTCCTACTAGTGAATGTAATATAACACACACACATACAATGCGCACCACACCGTGATGTTTTTCTCACTCCTACTAGTGAATGTAATGTAACACACACCCATACAATGCGCACCACCCCGTGATGTTTTTCTCACTCCTACTAGTGAATGTAATGTAACACACACCCATACAATGCGCACCACCCCGTGATGTTTTTCTCACTCCTATTAGTGAATGTAATGTGACACACACCCATACAATGCGCACCACCCCGTGATGTTTTTCTCACTCCTACTAGTGAATGTAATGTAACACACACCCATACAATGCGCACCACCCCGTGATGATTTTCTCACTCCTACTAGTGAATGTAATGTAACACACACCCATACAATGCGCACCACACCGTGATGTTTTTCTCACTCCTACTAGTGAATGTAATGTAACACACACCCATAGAATGCGCACCATCCCGTGATGTTTTTCTCACTAGTACTAGTGAATGTAATGTAACACACACCCATACAATGCGCACCACCCCGTGATGTTTTTCTCACTCCTACTAGTGAATGTAATGTAACACACACCCATACAATGCGCACCACCCCGTGATGTTTTTCTCACTCCTACTAGTGAATGTAATGTAACACACACCCATACAATGCGCACCACCCCGTGATGTTTTTCTCACTCCTACTAGTGAATGTAATGTGACACACACCCATACAATGCGCACCACCCTGCGATGTTTTTCAGAAACCTATCCTTCATTGCCACTGCATGTTCCCTGACCTCCCCATGTTGACCACCCCGAGGTGCTTTACTCCATCCTACATTGCCACTCACTGCCTATCCTAATTCAGACCCTCCGATTCACACTACCCCGTGATGTTTTTCTCACTCCCACTTGTGAATGTAATGTAACACACACCCATACAATGCGCACCACCCCGTGATGTTTTTCTCACTCCTACTAGTGAATGTAATGTAACACACACCCATACAATGCGCACCACCCCGTGATGTTTTTCTCACTCCTACTAGTGATTGTAATGTAACACACACCCATACAATGCGCACCACCCCGTGATGTTTTTCTCACTCCTACTAGTGAATGTAATGTAACACACACCCATACAATGCGCACCACCCTGTGATGTTTTTCTCACTCCTACTAGTGAATGTAATGTAACACACACCCATACAATGCGCACCACCCCGTGATGTTTTTCTCACTCCTACTAGTGAATGTAATGTGACACACACCCATACAATGCGCACCACCCTGCGATGTTTTTCAGAAACCTATCCTTCATTGCCACTGCATGTTCCCTGACCTCCCCATGCTGACCACCCCGAGGTGCTTTACTCCATCCTACATTGCCACTCACTGCCTATCCTAATTCAGACCCTCCGATTCACACTACCCCGTGATGTTTTTCTCACTCCCACTTGTGAATGTAATGTAACACTCACCCATACAATGCGCACCACCCCGTGATGTTTTTCTCACTCCTACTAGTGAATGTAATGTAACACACACCCATACAATGCGCACCACCCCGTGATGTTTTTCTCACTCCTACTAGTGATTGTAATGTAACACACACCCATACAATGCGCACCACACCGTGATGTTTTTCTCACTCCTACTAGTGAATGTAATGTAACACACACCCATACAATGCGCACCACCCTGTGATGTTTTTCTCACTCCTACTAGTGAATGTAATGTAACACACACCCATACAATGCGCACCACCCTGTGATGTTTTTCTCACTCCTACTAGTGATTGTAATGTAACACACACCCATACAATGCGCACCACCCCGTGATGTTTTTCTCACTCCTACTAGTGAATGTAATGTAACACACACCCATACAATGCGAACCACCCCGTGATGTTTTTCTCACTCCTACTAGTGAATGTAATGTAACACACACCCATACAATGCGCACCACACCGTGATGTTTTTCTCACTCCTACTAGTGAATGTAATGTAACACACACCCATACAATGCGCACCACCCCGTGATGTTTTTCTCACTCCTACTAGTGAATGTAATGTAACACACACCCATACAATGCGCACCACCCCGTGATGATTTTCTCACTCCTACTAGTGAATGTAATGTAACACACACCCATACAATGCGCACCACCCCGTGATGTTTTTCTCATTCCTTCTAGTGAATGTAATGTAACACACACCCATACAATGCGCACCACCGCGTGATGTTTTTCTCACTCCTACTAGTGAATCTAATGTAACACACACCCATACAATGCGCACCACCCCGTGATGTTTTTCTCACTCCTACTAGTGAATGTAATGTAACACACACCCATACAATGCGCACCACCCCGTGAAGTTTTTCTCACTCCCACTAGTGAATCTAATGTAACACACACCCATACAATGCGCACCACCCCGTGATGTTTTTCTCACTCCTACTAGTGAATGTAATGTAACACACACCCATACAATGCGCACCACACCGTGATGTTTTTCTCACTCCTACTAGTGAATGTAATGTAACACACACCCATATAATGCGCACAACCCCGTGATGATTTTCTCACTCCTACTAGTGAATCTAATGTAACAAACACCCATACAATGCGCACCACCCCGTGATGTTTTTCTCACTCCTACTAGTGAATGCAATGTAACACACACCCATACAATGAGCACCACCCCGTGATGTTTTTCTCACTCCTACGAGTGAATGTAATGTAACACACACCCATACAATGCGCACCACCCCGTGATGTTTTTCTCACTCCTACTAGTGAATCTAATGTAACACACATCCATACAATGCGCACCACCCCGTGATGTTTTTCTCACTCCTACTAGTGAATCTAATGTAACACACACCCATACAATGCGCACCACCCCGTGATGTTTTTCTCACTCCTACAAGTGAATGTAATGTAACACACACCCATACAATGCGCACCACCCCGTGATGTTTTTCTCACTCCTACTAGTGAATCTAATGTAACAAACACCCATACAATGCGCACCACCCCGTGATGTTTTTCTCACTCCTACTAGTGAATCTAATGTAACACACACCCATACAATGCGCACCACCCCGTGATGTTTTTCTCACTCCTACTAGTGAATGTAATGTAACACACACCCATACAATGCGCACCACCCCGTGATGATTTTCTCACTCCTACTAGTGAATCTAATGTAACAAACACCCATACAATGCGCACCACCCCGTGATGTTTTTCTCACTCCTACTAGTGAATGTAATGTAACACACACCCATACAATGCGCACCACCCCGTGATGTTTTTCTCACTCCTACGAGTGAATGTAATGTAACACACACCCATACAATGCACACCACCCCGTGATGTTTTTCACACTCCTACTAGTGAATGTAATGTAACACACACACATACAAAGCGCACCACCCGTGATGTTTTTCTCACTCCTACTAGTGAATGTAATGTAACACACACCCATACAATGCGCACCACCCCGTGATGTTTTTCTCACTCCTACTAGTGAATGTAATGTAACACACACCCATACAATGCGCACCACCCCGTGATGTTTTTCTCACTCCTACTAGTGAATCTAATGTAACACACACCCATACAATGCGCACCACCCCGTGATGTTTTTCTCACTCCTACTAGTGAATCTAATGTAACACACACCCATACAATGCGCACCACCCCGTGATGTTTTTCTCACTCCTACTAGTGAATGTAATGGAACACACACCCATACAATGCGCACCACCCCGTGATGATTTTCTCACTCCTACTAGTGAATGTAATGTAACACACACCCATACAATGCGCACCACCCCGTGATGTTTTTCTCACTCCTACTAGTGAATGCAATATAACACACACCCATACAATGAGCACCACCCCGTGATGTTTTTCTCACTCCTACGAGTGAATGTAATGTAACACACACCCATACAATACGCACCACCCCGTGATGTTTTTCTCACTCCTACTAGTGAATCTAATGTAACACACACCCATACAATGCGCACCACCCCGTGATGTTTTTCTCACTCCTACTAGTGAATCTAATGTAACACACACCCATACAATGCGCACCACCCCGTGATGTTTTTCTCACTCCTACTAGTGAATGTAATGTAACACACACCCATACAATGCGCACCACCCCGTGATGTTTTTCTCACTCCTACTAGTGAATCTAATGTAACACACACCCATACAATGCGCACCACCCCGTGATGTTTTTCTCACTCCTACTAGTGAATGTAATGTAACACACACCCATACAATGCGCACCACACCGTGATGTTTTTCTCACTCCTACTAGTGAATGTAATGTAACACACACCCATATAATGCGCACAACCCCGTGATGATTTTCTCACTCCTACTAGTGAATCTAATGTAACAAACACCCATACAATGCGCACCACCCCGTGATGTTTTTCTCACTCCTACTAGTGAATGCAATGTAACACACACCCATACAATGAGCACCACCCCGTGATGTTTTTCTCACTCCTACGAGTGAATGTAATGTAACACACACCCATACAATGCGCACCACCCCGTGATGTTTTTCTCACTCCTACGAGTGAATCTAATGTAACACACATCCATACAATGCGCACCACCCCGTGATGTTTTTCAGAAACCGATCCTACATTGCCACTGCATGTTCCCTGACCTCCCCATGCTGACCACCCCGCGGTGCTTTTCTCCATCCTACATTGCCACTCACTGCCTATCCTAATTCAGACCCTCCGATTCACACCACCCCGTGGTGTTTTTCTCACTCTTACTAGTGAATGTAATGTAACACACACCCATACAATGCGCACCACCCCGTGATGTTTTTCTCACTCCTACTAGTAAATGTAATGTAACACACACCCATACAATGTGCACCACCCCGCGATGTTTTTCAGAAACCTATCCTACATTGCCACTGGATGTTCCCTGACCTCCCCATGCTGACCACCCCGCGGTGCTTTTCTCCATCCTACATTGCCACTCACTGCCTATCCTAATTCAGACCCTCCGATACACACCACACCGTGATGTTTTTCTCACTCCTACTAGTGAATGTAATGTAACACACACCAATACAATGCGCACCACCCCGTGATGTTTTTCTCACTCCTACTAGTGAATGTAATGTAACACACACCATACAATGCGCACCACCCCGTGATATTTTTCTCACTCCTACTAGTGAATGTAATGTAACACACACCCATACAATGCGCACCACCCCGTGATGTTTTTCTCACTCCTAATAGTGAATGTAATGTAACTCACACCCATACAATGCGCACCACCCCGTGATGTTTTTCTCACTCCTACTAGTGAATGTAATGTAACACACACCCATACAATGCGCACCACCCCATGATGTTTTTCTCGCTCCTACTAGTGAATGTAATGTAACACACACCCATACAATTCGCACCACCCCGTGATGTTTTTCTCACTCCTACTAGTGAATGTAACACACACCCATACAATGCACAACACCCCGTGATGTTTTTCTCACTCCTACTAGTGAATGTAATGTAACACAAACCCATACAATGCGCACCACCCCGTGATGTTTTTCTCACTCCTACTAGTGAATGTAATGTAACACACACCCATACAATGCGCACCACCCCGTGATGTTTTTCTCACTCCTACTAGTGAATGTAATGTAACACACACCCATAAAATGCGCACCACCCCGTGATGTTTTTCTCACTCCTACTAGTGAATGTAACACACACCCATACAATGCGCACCACCCCGTGATGTTTTTCTCACTCCTACTAGTGAATGTAATGTGACACAAACCCCTACAATGCGCACCACCACGTGATGTTTTTCTCACTCCTACTAGTGAATGTAATGTAACACACACCCATACAATGCGCACCACCCCGTGATGTTTTTCTCACTCCTACTAGTGAATGTAATGTAACACACACCCATACAATGCGCACCACCCCGTGATGTTTTTCAGAAACCTATCCTACATTGCCACTGCATGTTCGCTGACCTCCCCATGCTGACCACCCCGCGGTGCTTTTCTCCAACCTACATTGCCACTCACTGCCTATCCTAATTCAGACCCTCCTATTCACACCACCGCGTGATGTTTTTCTCACTCTTACTAGTGAATGTAATGTAACACACACCCATACAATGCGCACCACCCCGTGATGTTTTTCTCAATCCTACTAGTGAATGTAATGTAACACACACCCATACAATGCGCACCACCCCGTGATATTTTTCTCACTCCTACTAGTGAATGTAATGTAACACACACCCATACAATGCGCACCACACCATGATGTTTTTCTCACTCCTAATAGTGACTGTAATGTAACACACACCCATACAATGCGCACCACCCCGTGATGTTTTTCTCCCTCCTACTAGTGAATGTAATGTAACACACACCCATACAATGCGCACCACCCCGTGATGTTTTTCTCACTCCTACTAGTGAATGTAATATAACACACACACATACAATGCGCACCACACCGTGATGTTTTTCTCACTCCTACTAGTGAATGTAATGTAACACACACCCATACAATGCGCACCACCCCGTGATGTTTTTCTCACTCCTACTAGTGAATGTAATGTAACACACACCCATACAATGCGCACCACCCCGTGATGTTTTTCTCACTCCTATTAGTGAATGTAATGTGACACACACCCATACAATGCGCACCACCCCGTGATGTTTTTCTCACTCCTACTAGTGAATGTAATGTAACACACACCCATACAATGCGCACCACCCCGTGATGATTTTCTCACTCCTACTAGTGAATGTAATGTAACACACACCCATACAATGCGCACCACACCGTGATGTTTTTCTCACTCCTACTAGTGAATGTAATGTAACACACACCCATAGAATGCGCACCATCCCGTGATGTTTTTCTCACTAGTACTAGTGAATGTAATGTAACACACACCCATACAATGCGCACCACCCCGTGATGTTTTTC
This sequence comes from Cavia porcellus, assembly GCF_034190915.1. NCBI lineage: Eukaryota > Metazoa > Chordata > Mammalia > Rodentia > Caviidae > Cavia > Cavia porcellus. Next base: position 639,413 of record NW_026947614.1, on the reverse strand, counting down.
TCACTCCTACTAGTGAATGTAATGTAACACACACCCATACAATGCGCACCACCCCGTGATGTTTTTCTCACTCCTACTAGTGAATGTAATGTAACACACACCCATACAATGCGCACCACCCCGTGATGTTTTTCTCACTCCTACTAGTGAATGTAATGTGACACACACCCATACAATGCGCACCACCCCGCGATGTTTTTCAGAAACCTATCATTCATTGCCACTGCATGTTCCCTGACCTCCCCATGCTGACCACCCCGAGGTGCTTTACTCCATCCTACATTGCCACTCACTGCCTATCCTAATTCAGACCCTCCGATTCACACTACCCCGTGATGTTTTTCTCACTCCCACTTGTGAATGTAATGTAACACACACCCATACAATGCGCACCACCCCGTGATGTTTTTCTCACTCCTACTAGTGAATGTAATGTAACACACACCCATACAATGCGCACCACCCCGTGATGATTTTCTCACTCCTACTAGTGAATGTAATGTAACACACACCCATACAATGCGCACCACCCCGTGATGTTTTTCTCATTCCTACTAGTGAATGTAATGTAACACACACCCATACAATGCGCACCACCGCGTGATGTTTTTCTCACTCCTACTAGTGAATCTAATGTAACACACACCCATACAATGCGCACCACCCCGTGATGTTTTTCTCACTCCTACTAGTGAATGTAATGTAACACACACCCATACAATGCGCAAGACCCCGTGAAGTTTTTCTCACTCCTACTAGTGAATCTAATGTAACACACACCCATACAATGCGCACCACCCCGTGATGTTTTTCTCACTCCTACTAGTGAATGTAATGTAACACACACCCATACAATGCGCACCACACCGTGATGTTTTTCTCACTCCTACTAGTGAATGTAATGTAACACACACCCATATAATGCGCACAACCCCGTGATGATTTTCTCACTCCTACTAGTGAATCTAATGTAACAAACACCCATACAATGCGCACCACCCCGTGATGTTTTTCTCACTCCTACTAGTGAATGCAATGTAACACACACCCATACAATGAGCACCACCCCGTGATGTTTTTCTCACTCCTACGAGTGAATGTAATGTAACACACACCCATACAATGCGCACCACCCCATGATGTTTTTCTGACTCCTACTAGTGAATCTAATGTAACACACATCCATACAATGCGCACCACCCCGTGATGTTTTTCTCACTCCTACTAGTGAATCTAATGTAACACACACCCATACAATGCGCACCACCCCGTGATGTTTTTCTCACTCCTACAAGTGAATGTAATGTAACACACACCCATACAATGCGCACCACCCCGTGATGTTTTTCTCACTCCTACTAGTGAATCTAATGTAACACACACCCATACAATGCGCACCACCCCGTGATGTTTTTCTCACTCCTACTAGTGAATCTAATGTAACACACACCCATACAATGCGCACCACCCCGTGATGTTTTTCTCACTCCTACTAGTGAATGTAATGTAACACACACCCATACAATGCGCACCACCCCGTGATGATTTTCTCACTCCTACTAGTGAATCTAATGTAACAAACACCCATACAATGCGCACCACCCCGTGATGTTTTTCTCACTCCTACTAGTGAATGTAATGTAACACACACCCATACAATGCGCACCACCCCTTGATGTTTTTCTCACTCCTACGAGTGAATGTAATGTAACACACACCCATACAATGCACACCACCCCGTGATGTTTTTCACACTCCTACTAGTGAATGTAATGTAACACACACACATACAAAGCGCACCACCCGTGATGTTTTTCTCACTCCTACTAGTGAATGTAATGTAACACACACCCATACAATGCGCACCACCCCGTGATGTTTTTCTCACTCCTACTAGTGAATGTAATGTAACACACACCCATACAATGCGCACCACCCCGTGATGTTTTTCTCACTCCTACTAGTGAATCTAATGTAACACACACCCATACAATGCGCACCACCCCGTGATGTTTTTCTCACTCCTACTAGTGAATCTAATGTAACACACACCCATACAATGCGCACCACCCCGTGATGTTTTTCTCACTCCTACTAGTGAATGTAATGGAACACACACCCATACAATGCGCACCACCCCGTGATGATTTTCTCACTCCTACTAGTGAATGTAATGTAACACACACCCATACAATGCGCACCACCCCGTGATGTTTTTCTCACTCCTACTAGTGAATGCAATGTAACACACACCCATACAATGAGCACCACCCCGTGATGTTTTTCTCACTCCTACGAGTGAATGTAATGTAACACACACCCATACAATACGCACCACCCCGTGATGTTTTTCTCACTCCTACTAGTGAATGTAATGTAACACACACCCATACAATGCGCACCACCCCGTGATGTTTTTCTCACTCCTACTAGTGAATCTAATGTAACACACACCCATACAATGCGCACCACCCCGTGATGTTTTTCTCACTCCTACTAGTGAATGTAATGTAACACACACCCATACAATGCGCACCACCCCGTGATGTTTTTCTCACTCCTACTAGTGAATCTAATGTAACACACACCCATACAATGCGCACCACCCCGTGATGTTTTTCTCACTCCTACTAGTGAATGTAATGTAACACACACCCATACAATGCGCACCACACCGTGATGTTTTTCTCACTCCTACTAGTGAATGTAATGTAACACACACCCATATAATGCGCACAACCCCGTGATGATTTTCTCACTCCTACTAGTGAATCTAATGTAACAAACACCCATACAATGCGCACCACCGCGTGATGTTTTTCTCACTCCTACTAGTGAATGCAATGTAACACACACCCATACAATGAGCACCACCCCGTGATGTTTTTCTCACTCCTATGAGTGAATGTAATGTAACACACACCCATACAATGCGCACCACCCCGTGATGTTTTTCTCACTCCTACGAGTGAATCTAATGTAACACACATCCATACAATGCGCACCACCCCGTGATGTTTTTCAGAAACCGATCCTACATTGCCACTGCATGTTCCCTGACCTCCCCATGCTGACCACCCCGCGGTGCTTTTCTCCATCCTACATTGCCACTCACTGCCTATCCTAATTCAGACCCTCCGATTCACACCACCCCGTGGCGTTTTTCTCACTCTTACTAGTGAATGTAATGTAACACACACCCATACAATGCGCACCACCCCGTGATGTTTTTCTCACTCCTACTAGTAAATGTAATGTAACACACACCCATACAATGTGCACCACCCCGCGATGTTTTTCAGAAACCTATCCTACATTGCCACTGGATGTTCCCTGACCTCCCCATGCTGACCACCCCGCGGTGCTTTTCTCCATCCTACATTGCCACTCACTGCCTATCCTAATTCAGACCCTCCGATACACACCACACCGTGATGTTTTTCCCACTCCTACTAGTGAATGTAATGTAACACACACCCATACAATGCGCACCACCCCGTGATGTTTTTCTCACTCCTACTAGTGAATGTAATGTAACACACACCCATAAAATGCGCACCACCCCGTGATGTTTTTCTCACTCCTACTAGTGAATGTAACACACACCCATACAATGCGCACCACCCCGTGATGTTTTTCTCACTCCTACTAGTGAATGTAATGTGACACAAACCCCTACAATGCGCACCACCACGTGATGTTTTTCTCACTCCTACTAGTGAATGTAATGTAACACACACCCATACAATGCGCACCACCCCGTGATGTTTTTCTCACTCCTACTAGTGAATGTAATGTAACACACACCCATACAATGCGCACCACCCCGTGATGTTTTTCAGAAACCTATCCTACATTGCCACTGCATGTTCGCTGACCTCCCCATGCTGACCACCCCGCGGTGCTTTTCTCCATCCTACATTGCCACTCACTGCCTATCCTAATTCAGACCCTCCTATTCACACCACCGCGTGATGTTTTTCTCACTCTTACTAGTGAATGTAATGTAACACACACCCATACAATGCGCACCACCCCGTGATGTTTTTCTCAATCCTACTAGTGAATGTAATGTAACACACACCCATACAATGCGCACCACCCCGTGATATTTTTCTCACTCCTACTAGTGAATGTAATGTAACACACACCCATACAATGCGCACCACACCATGATGTTTTTCTCACTCCTAATAGTGACTGTAATGTAACACACACCCATACAATGCGCACCACCCCGTGATGTTTTTCTCCCTCCTACTAGTGAATGTAATGTAACACACACCCATACAATGCGCACCACCCCGTGATGTTTTTCTCACTCCTACTAGTGAATGTAATATAACACACACACATACAATGCGCACCACACCGTGATGTTTTTCTCACTCCTACTAGTGAATGTAATGTAACACACACCCATACAATGCGCACCACCCCGTGATGTTTTTCTCACTCCTACTAGTGAATGTAATGTAACACACACCCATACAATGCGCACCACCCCGTGATGTTTTTCTCACTCCTATTAGTGAATGTAATGTGACACACACCCATACAATGCGCACCACCCCGTGATGTTTTTCTCACTCCTACTAGTGAATGTAATGTAACACACACCCATACAATGCGCACCACCCCGTGATGATTTTCTCACTCCTACTAGTGAATGTAATGTAACACACACCCATACAATGCGCACCACACCGTGATGTTTTTCTCACTCCTACTAGTGAATGTAATGTAACACACACCCATAGAATGCGCACCATCCCGTGATGTTTTTCTCACTAGTACTAGTGAATGTAATGTAACACACACCCATACAATGCGCACCACCCCGTGATGTTTTTCTCACTCCTACTAGTGAATGTAATGTAACACACACCCATACAATGCGCACCACCCCGTGATGTTTTTCTCACTCCTACTAGTGAATGTAATGTAACACACACCCATACAATGCGCACCACCCCGTGATGTTTTTCTCACTCCTACTAGTGAATGTAATGTGACACACACCCATACAATGCGCACCACCCCGCGATGTTTTTCAGAAACCTATCATTCATTGCCACTGCATGTTCCCTGACCTCCCCATGCTGACCACCCCGAGGTGCTTTACTCCATCCTACATTGCCACTCACTGCCTATCCTAATTCAGACCCTCCGATTCACACTACCCCGTGATGTTTTTCTCACTCCCACTTGTGAATGTAATGTAACACACACCCATACAATGCGCACCACCCCGTGATGTTTTTCTCACTCCTACTAGTGAATGTAATGTAACACACACCCATACAATGCGCACCACCCCGTGATGATTTTCTCACTCCTACTAGTGAATGTAATGTAACACACACCCATACAATGCGCACCACCCCGTGATGTTTTTCTCATTCCTACTAGTGAATGTAATGTAACACACACCCATACAATGCGCACCACCGCGTGATGTTTTTCTCACTCCTACTAGTGAATCTAATGTAACACACACCCATACAATGCGCACCACCCCGTGATGTTTTTCTCACTCCTACTAGTGAATGTAATGTAACACACACCCATACAATGCGCAAGACCCCGTGAAGTTTTTCTCACTCCTACTAGTGAATCTAATGTAACACACACCCATACAATGCGCACCACCCCGTGATGTTTTTCTCACTCCTACTAGTGAATGTAATGTAACACACACCCATACAATGCGCACCACACCGTGATGTTTTTCTCACTCCTACTAGTGAATGTAATGTAACACACACCCATATAATGCGCACAACCCCGTGATGATTTTCTCACTCCTACTAGTGAATCTAATGTAACAAACACCCATACAATGCGCACCACCCCGTGATGTTTTTCTCACTCCTACTAGTGAATGCAATGTAACACACACCCATACAATGAGCACCACCCCGTGATGTTTTTCTCACTCCTACGAGTGAATGTAATGTAACACACACCCATACAATGCGCACCACCCCGTGATGTTTTTCTGACTCCTACTAGTGAATCTAATGTAACACACATCCATACAATGCGCACCACCCCGTGATGTTTTTCTCACTCCTACTAGTGAATCTAATGTAACACACACCCATACAATGCGCACCACCCCGTGATGTTTTTCTCACTCCTACAAGTGAATGTAATGTAACACACACCCATACAATGCGCACCACCCCGTGATGTTTTTCTCACTCCTACTAGTGAATCTAATGTAACACACACCCATACAATGCGCACCACCCCGTGATGTTTTTCTCACTCCTACTAGTGAATCTAATGTAACACACACCCATACAATGCGCACCACCCCGTGATGTTTTTCTCACTCCTACTAGTGAATGTAATGTAACACACACCCATACAATGCGCACCACCCCGTGATGATTTTCTCACTCCTACTAGTGAATCTAATGTAACAAACACCCATACAATGCGCACCACCCCGTGATGTTTTTCTCACTCCTACTAGTGAATGTAATGTAACACACACCCATACAATGCGCACCACCCCTTGATGTTTTTCTCACTCCTACGAGTGAATGTAATGTAACACACACCCATACAATGCACACCACCCCGTGATGTTTTTCACACTCCTACTAGTGAATGTAATGTAACACACACACATACAAAGCGCACCACCCGTGATGTTTTTCTCACTCCTACTAGTGAATGTAATGTAACACACACCCATACAATGCGCACCACCCCGTGATGTTTTTCTCACTCCTACTAGTGAATGTAATGTAACACACACCCATACAATGCGCACCACCCCGTGATGTTTTTCTCACTCCTACTAGTGAATCTAATGTAACACACACCCATACAATGCGCACCACCCCGTGATGTTTTTCTCACTCCTACTAGTGAATCTAATGTAACACACACCCATACAATGCGCACCACCCCGTGATGTTTTTCTCACTCCTACTAGTGAATGTAATGGAACACACACCCATACAATGCGCACCACCCCGTGATGATTTTCTCACTCCTACTAGTGAATGTAATGTAACACACACCCATACAATGCGCACCACCCCGTGATGTTTTTCTCACTCCTACTAGTGAATGCAATGTAACACACACCCATACAATGAGCACCACCCCGTGATGTTTTTCTCACTCCTACGAGTGAATGTAATGTAACACACACCCATACAATACGCACCACCCCGTGATGTTTTTCTCACTCCTACTAGTGAATGTAATGTAACACACACCCATACAATGCGCACCACCCCGTGATGTTTTTCTCACTCCTACTAGTGAATCTAATGTAACACACACCCATACAATGCGCACCACCCCGTGATGTTTTTCTCACTCCTACTAGTGAATGTAATGTAACACACACCCATACAATGCGCACCACCCCGTGATGTTTTTCTCACTCCTACTAGTGAATCTAATGTAACACACACCCATACAATGCGCACCACCCCGTGATGTTTTTCTCACTCCTACTAGTGAATGTAATGTAACACACACCCATACAATGCGCACCACACCGTGATGTTTTTCTCACTCCTACTAGTGAATGTAATGTAACACACACCCATATAATGCGCACAACCCCGTGATGATTTTCTCACTCCTACTAGTGAATCTAATGTAACAAACACCCATACAATGCGCACCACCGCGTGATGTTTTTCTCACTCCTACTAGTGAATGCAATGTAACACACACCCATACAATGAGCACCACCCCGTGATGTTTTTCTCACTCCTATGAGTGAATGTAATGTAACACACACCCATACAATGCGCACCACCCCGTGATGTTTTTCTCACTCCTACGAGTGAATCTAATGTAACACACATCCATACAATGCGCACCACCCCGTGATGTTTTTCAGAAACCGATCCTACATTGCCACTGCATGTTCCCTGACCTCCCCATGCTGACCACCCCGCGGTGCTTTTCTCCATCCTACATTGCCACTCACTGCCTATCCTAATTCAGACCCTCCGATTCACACCACCCCGTGGCGTTTTTCTCACTCTTACTAGTGAATGTAATGTAACACACACCCATACAATGCGCACCACCCCGTGATGTTTTTCTCACTCCTACTAGTAAATGTAATGTAACACACACCCATACAATGTGCACCACCCCGTGATGTTTTTCAGAAACCTATCCTACATTGCCACTGGATGTTCCCTGACCTCCCCATGCTGACCACCCCGCGGTGCTTTTCTCCATCCTACATTGCCACTCACTGCCTATCCTAATTCAGACCCTCCGATACACACCACACCGTGATGTTTTTCCCACTCCTACTAGTAAATGTAATGTAACACACACCCATACAATGCGCACCACCGCGTGATGTTTTTCTCACTCTTACTAGTGAATGTAATGTAACACACACCCATACAATGCGCACCACCCCGTGATGTTTTTCTCAATCCTACTAGTGAATGTAATGTAACACACACCCATACAATGCGCACCACCCCGTGATATTTTTCTCACTCCTACTAGTGAATGTAATGTAACACACACCCATACAATGCGCACCACACCGTGATGTTTTTCTCACTCCTAATAGTGAATGTAATGTAACACACACCCATACAATGCGCACCACCCCGTGATGTTTTTCTCCCTCCTACTAGTGAATGTAATGTAACACACACCCATACAATGCGCACCACCCCGTGATGTTTTTCTCACTCCTACTAGTGAATGTAATATAACACACACACATACAATGCGCACCACACCGTGATGTTTTTCTCACTCCTACTAGTGAATGTAATGTAACACACACCCATACAATGCGCACCACCCCGTGATGTTTTTCTCACTCCTACTAGTGAATGTAATGTAACACACACCCATACAATGCGCACCACCCCGTGATGTTTTTCTCACTCCTATTAGTGAATGTAATGTGACACACACCCGTACAATGCGCACCACCCCGTGATGTTTTTCTCACTCCTACTAGTGAATGTAATGTAACACACACCCATACAATGCGCACCACCCCGTGATGATTTTCTCACTCCTACTAGTGAATGTAATGTAACACACACCCATACAATGCGCACCACACCGTGATGTTTTTCTCACTCCTACTAGTGAATGTAATGTAACACATACCCATAGAATGCGCACCATCCCGTGATGTTTTTCTCACTAGTACTAGTGAATGTAATGTAACACACACCCATACAATGCGCACCACCCCGTGATGTTTTTCTCACTCCTAGTAGTGAATGTAATGTAACACACACCCATACAATGCGCACCACCCCGTGATGTTTTTCTCACTCCTACTAGTGAATGTAATGTAACACACACCCATACAATGCGCACCACCCCGTGATGTTTTTCTCACTCCTACTAGTGAATGTAATGTGACACACACCCATACAATGCGCACCACCCCGCGATGTTTTTCAGAAACCTATCCTTCATTGCCACTGCATGTTCCCTGACCTCCCCATGCTGACCACCCCGAGGTGCTTTACTCCATCCTACATTGCCACTCACTGCCTATCCTAATTCAGACCCTCCGATTCACACTACCCCGTGATGTTTTTCTCACTCCCACTTGTGAATGTAATGTAACACACACCCATACAATGCGCACCACCCCGTGATGTTTTTCTCACTCCTACTAGTGAATGTAATGTAACACACACCCATACAATGCGCACCACCCCGTGATGTTTTTCTCACTCCTACTAGTGATTGTAATGTAACACACACCCATACAATTCGCACCACCCCGTGATGTTTTTCTCACTCCTACTAGTGAATGTAATGTAACACACACCCATACAATGCGCACCACCCTGTGATGTTTTTCTCACTCCTACTAGTGAATGTAATGTAACACACACCCATACAATGCGCACCACCCCGTGATGTTTTTCATAAACCTATCCTACATTGCCACTGCATGTTCCCTGACCTCCCCCTGCTGACCACCCCGCGGTGCTTTTCTCCATCCTACATTGCTACTCACTGCCTATCCTAATTCAGACCCTCCGATTCACACCACCCCGTGATGTTTTTCTCACTCCTACTAGTGAATGTAATGTAACACACAGCCATACAATTCGCACCACCCCGTGATGTTTTTCTCACTCCTACTAGTGAATGTAATGTAACACACACCCATACAATGCGCACCACCCCGTGATGTTTTTCTCACTCCTACTAGTGAATGTAATGTAACACACACCCATACAATGCGAACCACCCCGTGATGTTTTTCTCACTCCTACTAGTGAATGTAATGTAACACACACCCATACAATGCGCACCACACCGTGATGTTTTTCTCACTCCTACTAGTGAATGTAATGTAACACACACCCATACAATGCGCACCACCCCGTGATGTTTTTCTCACTCCTACTAGTGAATCTAATGTAACACACACCCATACAATGCGCACCACCCCGTGATGTTTTTCTCACTCCTACTAGTGAATGTAATGTAACACACACCCATACAATGCGCACCACCCCGTGATGATTTTCTCACTCCTACTTGTGAATCTAATGTAACAAACACCCATACAATGCGCACCACCCCGTGATGTTTTTCTCACTCCTACTAGTGAATGTAATGTAACACACACCCATAAAATGCACACCACCCCGTGATGTTTTTCTCACTCCTATGAGTGAATGTAATGTAACACACACCCATACAATGCACACCACCCCGTGATGTTTTTCACACTCCTACTAGTGAATGTAATGTAACACACACACAAACAAAGCGCACCACCCGTGATGTTTTTCTCACTCCTACTAGTGAATGTAATGTAACACACACCCATACAATGCGCACCACCCCGTGATGTTTTTCTCACTCCTACTAGTGAATGTAATGTAACACACACCCATACAATGCGCACCACCCCGTGATGTTTTTCTCACTCCTACTAGTGAATCTAATGTAACACACACCCATACAATGCGCACCACCCCGTGATGTTTTTCTCACTCCTACTAGTGAATCTAATGTAACACACACCCATACAATGCGCACCACCCCGTGATGTTTTTCTCACTCCTACTAGTGAATGTAATGGAACACACACCCATACAATGCGCACCACCCCGTGATGATTTTCTCACTCCTACTAGTGAATGTAATGTAACACACACCCATACAATGCGCACCACCCCGTGATGTTTTTCTCACTCCTACTAGTGAATGCAATGTAACACACACCCATACAATGAGCACCACCCCGTGATGTTTTTCTCACTCCTACGAGTGAATGTAATGTAACACACACCCATACAATACGCACCACCCCGTGATGTTTTTCTCACTCCTACTAGTGAATCTAATGTAACACACACCCATACAATGCGCACCACCCCGTGATGTTTTTCTCACTCCTACTAGTGAATCTAATGTAACACACAACCATACAATGCGCACCACCCCGTGATGTTTTTCTCACTCCTACTAGTGAATGTAATGTAACACACACCAATACAATGCGCACCACCCCGTGATGTTTTTCTCACTCCTACTAGTGAATCTAATGTAACACACACCCATACAATGCGCACCACCCCGTGATGTTTTTCTCACTCCTACTAGTGAATGTAATGTAACACACACCCATACAATGCGCACCACACCGTGATGTTTTTCTCACTCCTACTAGTGAATGTAATGTAACACACACCCATATAATGCGCACAACCCCGTGATGATTTTCTCACTCCTCCTAGTGAATCTAATGTAACAAACACCCATACAATGCGCACCACCCCGTGATGTTTTTCTCACTCCTACTAGTGAATGCAATGTAACACACACCCATACAATGAGCACCACCCCGTGATGTTTTTCTCACTCCTACGAGTGAATGTAATGTAACACACACCCATACAATGCGCACCACCCCGTGATGTTTTTCTCACTCTTACGAGTGAATCTAATGTAACACACATCCATACAATGCGCACCACCCCGTGATGTTTTTCTCACTCCTACTAGTGAATGTAATGTAACACACACCCATACAATGCGCACCACCCCGTGATGTTTTTCAGAAACCGATCCTAAATTGCCACTGCATGTTCCCTGACCTCCCCATGCTGACCACCCCGCGGTGCTTTTCTCCATCCTACATTGCCACTCACTGCCTATCCTAATTCAGACCCTCCGATTCACACCACCCCGTGATGTTTTTCTCACTCTTACTAGTGAATGTAATGTAACACACACCCATACAATGCGCACCACCCCGTGATGTTTTTCTCACTCCTACTAGTAAATGTAATGTAACACACACCCATACAATGTGCACCACCCCGCGATGTTTTTCAGAAACCTATCCTACATTGCCACTGGATGTTCCCTGACCTCCCCATGATGACCAACCCGCGGTGCTTTTCTCCATCCTACATTGCCACTCACTGCCTATCCTAATTCAGACCCTCCGATACACACCACACCGTGATGTTTTTCTCACTCCTACTAGTGAATGTAATGTAACACACACCCATACAATGCGCACCACCCCGTGATGTTTTTCTCACTCCTACTAGTGAATGTAATGTAACACACACCCATACAATGCGCACCACCCCGTGATATTTTTCTCACTCCTACTAGTGAATGTAATGTAACACACACCCATACAATGCGCACCACCCCGTGATGTTTTTCTCACTCCTAATAGTGAATGTAATGTAACTCACACCCATACAATGCGCACCACCCCGTGATGTTTTTCTCACTCCTACTAGTGAATGTAATGTAACACACACCCATACAATGCGCACCACCCCATGATGTTTTTCTCACTCCTACTAGTGAATGTAATGTAACTCACACCCATACAATGCGCACCACCCCGAGATGTTTTTCTCACTCCTACTAGTGAATGTAATGTAACACACACCCATACAATTCGCACCACCCCGTGATGTTTTTCTCACTCCTACTAGTGAATGTAACACACACCCATACAATGCACAACACCCCGTGATGTTTTTCTCACTCCTACTAGTGAATGTAATGTAACACAAACCCATACAATGCGCACCACCCCGTGATGTTTTTCTCACTCCTACTAGTGAATGTAATGTAACACAACCCATACAATGCGCACCACCCCGTGATGTTTTTCTCACTCCTACTAGTGAATGTAATGTAACACACACCCATAAAATGCGCACCACCCCGTGATGTTTTTCTCACTCCTACTAGTGAATGTAACACACACCCATACAATGCGCACCACCCCGTGATGTTTTTCTCACTCCTACTAGTGAATGTAATGTGACACAAACCCCTACAATGCGCACCACCCCGTGATGTTTTTCTCACTCCTACTAGTGAATGTAATGTAACACACACCCATACAATGCGCACCACCCCGTGATGTTTTTCTCACTCCTACTAGTGAATGTAATGTAACACACACCCATACAATGCGCACCACCCCGTGATATTTTTCAGAAACCTATCCTACATTGCCACTGCATGTTCGCTGACCTCCCCATGCTGACCACCCCGCGGTGCTTTTCTCCATCCTACATTGCCACTCACTGCCTATCCTAATTCAGACCCTCCTATTCACCCCACCGCGTGATGTTTTTCTCACTCTTACTAGTGAATGTAATGTAACACACACCCATACAATGCGCACCACCCCGTGATGTTTTTCTCAATCCTACTAGTGAATGTAATGTAACACACACCCATACAATGCGCACCACCCCGTGATATTTTTCTCACTCCTACTAGTGAATGTAATGTAACACACACCCATACAATGCGCACCACACCGTGATGTTTTTCTCACTCCTAATAGTGAATGTAATGTAACACACACCCATACAATGCGCACCACCCCGTGATGTTTTTCTCCCTCCTACTAGTGAATGTAATGTAACACACACCCATACAATGCGCACCACCCCGTGATGTTTTTCTCACTCCTACTAGTGAATGTAATATAACACACACACATACAATGCGCACCACACCGTGATGTTTTTCTCACTCCAACTAGTGAATGTAATGTAACACACACCCATACAATGCGCACCACACCGTGATGTTTTTCTCACTCCTACTAGTGAATGTAATGTAACACACACCCATACAATGCGCACCACCCCGTGATGTTTTTCTCACTCCTATTAGTGAATGTAATGTGACACACACCCATACAATGCGCACCACCCCGTGATGTTTTTCTCACTCCTACTAGTGAATGTAATGTAACACACACCCATACAATGCGCACCACCCCGTGATGATTTTCTCACTCCTACTAGTGAATGTAATGTAACACACACCCATACAATGCGCACCACACCGTGATGTTTTTCTCACTCCTACTAGTGAATGTAATGTAACACACACCCATAGAATGCGCACCATCCCGTGATGTTTTTCTCACTAGTACTAGTGAATGTAATGTAACACACACCCATACAATGCGCACCACCCCGTGATGTTTTTCTCGCTCCTACTAGTGAATGTAATGTAACACACACCCATACAATGCGCACCACCCCGTGATGTTTTTCTCACTCCTACTAGTGAATGTAATGTAACACACACCCATACAATGCGCACCACCCCGTGATGTTTTTCTCACTCCTACTAGTGAATGTAATGTGACACACACCCATACAATGCGCACCACCCTGCGATGTTTTTCAGAAACCTATCCTTCATTGCCACTGCATGTTCCCTGACCTCCACATGCTGACCACCCCGAGGTGCTTTACTCCATCCTACATTGCCACTCACTGCCTATCCTAATTCAGACCTTCCGATTCACACTACCCCGTGATGGTTTTCTCACTCCCACTTGTGAATGTAATGTAACACACACCCATACAATGCGCACCACCCCGTGATGTTTTTCTCACTCCTACTAGTGAATGTAATGTAACACACACCCATACAATGCGCACCACCCCGTGATGTTTTTCTCACTCCTACTAGTGATTGTAATGTAACACACACCCATACAATGCGCACCACCCCGTGATGTTTTTCTCACTCCTACTAGTGAATGTAATGTAACACACACCCATACAATGCGCACCACCCTGTGATGTTTTTCTCACTCCTACTAGTGAATGTAATGTAACACACACCCATACAATGCGCACCACCCTGTGATGTTTTTCTAACTCCTACTAGTGATTGTAATGTAACACACACCCATACAATGCGCACCACCCCGTGATGTTTTTCTCACTCCTACTAGTGAATGTAATGTAACACACACCCATACAATGCGAACCACCCCGTGATGTTTTTCTCACTCCTACTAGTGAATGTAATGTAACACACACCCATACAATGCGCACCACACCGTGATGTTTTTCTCACTCCTACTAGTGAATGTAATGTAACACACACCCATACAATGCGCACCACCCCGTGATGTTTTTCTCACTCCTACTAGTGAATGTAATGTAACACACACCCATACAATGCGCACCACACCGTGATGATTTTCTCACTCCTACTAGTGAATGTAATGTAACACACACCCATACAATGCGGACCACCCCGTGATGTTTTTCTCATTCCTACTAGTGAATGTAATGTAACACACACCCATACAATGCGCACCACCCCGTGATGTTTTTCTCACTCCTACTAGTGAATCTAATGTAACACACACCCTTACAATGCGCACCACCCCGTGATGTTTTTCTCACTCCTACTAGTGAATGTAATGTAACACACACCCATACAATGCGCACCACCCCGTGAAGTTTTTCTCACTCCTACTAGTGAATCTAATGTAACACACACCCATACAATGCGCACCACCCCGTGATGTTTTTCTCACTCCTACTAGTGAATGTAATGTAACACACACCCATACAATGCGCACCATACCGTGATGTTTTTCTCACTCCTACTAGTGAATGTAATGTAACACACACCCATATAATGCGCACAACCCCGTGATGATTTTCTCACTCCTACTAGTGAATCTAATGTAACAAACACCCATACAATGCGCACCACCCCGTGATGTTTTTCTCACTCCTACTAGTGAATGTAACACACACCCATACAATGCACAACACCCCGTGATGTTTTTCTCACTCCTACTAGTGAATGTAATGTAACACAAACCCATACAACGCGCACCACCCCGTGATGTTTTTCTCACTCCTACTAGTGAATGTAATGTAACACAACCCATACAATGCGCACCACCCCGTGATGTTTTTCTCACTCCTACTAGTGAATGTAATGTAACACACACCCATAAAATGCGCACCACCCCGTGATGTTTTTCTCACTTCTACTAGTGAATGTAACACACACCCATACAATGCGCACCACCCCGTGATGTTTTTCTCACTCCTACTAGTGAATGTAATGTGACACAAACCCCTACAATGCGCACCACCCCGTGATGTTTTTCTCACTCCTACTAGTGAATGTAATGTAACACACACCCATACAATGCGCACCACCCCGTGATGTTTTTCTCACTCCTACTAGTGAATGTAATGTAACACACACCCATACAATGCGCACCACCCCGTGATGTTTTTCAGAAACCTATCCTACATTGCCACTGCATGTTCGCTGACCTCCCCATGCTGACCACCCCGCGGTGCTTTTCTCCATCCTACATTGCCACTCACTGCCTATCCTAATTCAGACCCTCCTATTCACACCACCGCGTGATGTTTTTCTCACTCTTACTAGTGAATGTAATGTAACACACACCCATACAATGCGCACCACCCCGTGATGTTTTTCTCAATCCTACTAGTGAATGTAATGTAACACACACCCATACAATGCGCACCACCCCGTGATATTTTTCTCACTCCTACTAGTGAATGTAATGTAACACACACCCATACAATGCGCACCACACCGTGATGTTTTTCTCACTCCTAATAGTGAATGTAATGTAACACACACCCATACAATGCGCACCACCCCGTGATGTTTTTCTCCCTCCTACTAGTGAATGTAATGTAACACACACCCATACAATGGGCACCACCCCGTGATGTTTTTCTCACTCCTACTAGTGAATGTAATATAACACACACACATACAATGCGCACCACACCGTGATGTTTTTCTCACTCCTACTAGTGAATGTAATGTAACACACACCCATACAATGCGCACCACCCCGTGATGTTTTTCTCACTCCTACTAGTGAATGTAATGTAACACACACCCATACAATGCGCACCACCCCGTGATGTTTTTCTCACTCCTATTAGTGAATGTAATGTGACACACACCCATACAATGCGCACCACCCCGTGATGTTTTTCTCACTCCTACTAGTGAATGTAATGTAACACACACCCATACAATGCGCACCACCCCGTGATGATTTTCTCACTCCTACTAGTGAATGTAATGTAACACACACCCATACAATGCGCACCACACCGTGATGTTTTTCTCACTCCTACTAGTGAATGTAATGTAACACACACCCATAGAATGCGCACCATCCCGTGATGTTTTTCTCACTAGTACTAGTGAATGTAATGTAACACACACCCATACAATGCGCACCACCCCGTGATGTTTTTCTCACTCCTACTAGTGAATGTAATGTAACACACACCCATACAATGCGCACCACCCCGTGATGTTTTTCTCACTCCTACTAGTGAATGTAATGTAACACACACCCATACAATGCGCACCACCCCGTGATGTTTTTCTCACTCCTACTAGTGAATGTAATGTGACACACACCCATACAATGCGCACCACCATGCGATGTTTTTCAGAAACCTATCCTTCATTGCCACTGCATGTTCCCTGACCTCCCCATGCTGACCACCCCGAGGTGCTTTACTCCATCCTACATTGCCACTCACTGCCTATCCTAATTCAGACCCTCCGATTCACACTACCCCGTGATGTTTTTCTCACTCCCACTTGTGAATGTAATGTAACACACACCCATACAATGCGCACCACCCCGTGATGTTTTTCTCACTCCTACTAGTGAATGTAATGTAACACACACCCATACAATGCGCACCACCCCGTGATGTTTTTCTCACTCCTACTAGTGATTGTAATGTAACACACACCCATACAATGCGCACCACCCCGTGATGTTTTTCTCACTCCTACTAGTGAATGTAATGTAACACACACCCATACAATGCGCACCACCCTGTGATGTTTTTCTCACTCCTACTAGTGAATGTAATGTAACACACACCCATACAATGCGCACCACCCTGTGATGTTTTTCTCACTCCTACTAGTGATTGTAATGTAACACACACCCATACAATGCGCACCACCCCGTGATGTTTTTCTCACTCCTACTAGTGAATGTAATGTAACACACACCCATACAATGCGAACCACCCCGTGATGTTTTTCTCACTCCTACTAGTGAATGTAATGTAACACACACCCATACAATGCGCACCACACCGTGATGTTTTTCTCACTCCTACTAGTGAATGTAATGTAACACACACCCATACAATGCGCACCACCCCGTGATGTTTTTCTCACTCCTACTAGTGAATGTAATGTAACACACACCCATACAATGCGCACCACCCCGTGATGATTTTCTCACTCCAGTAGTGAATGTAATGTAACACACACCCATACAATGCGCACCACCCCGTGATGTTTTTCTCATTCCTACTAGTGAATGTAATGTAACACACACCCATACAATGCGCACCACCCCGTGATGTTTTTCTCACTCCTACTAGTGAATCTAATGTAACACACACCCATACAATGCGCACCACCCCGTGATGTTTTTCTCACTCCTACTAGTGAATGTAATGTAACACACACCCATACAATGCGCACCACCCCGTGAAGTTTTTCTCACTCCTACTAGTGAATCTAATGTAACACACACCCATACAATGCGCACCACCCCGTGATGTTTTTCTCACTCCTACTAGTGAATGTAATGTAACACACACCCGTACAATGCGCACCACACCGTGATGTTTTTCTCACTCCTACTAGTGAATGTAATGTAACACACACCCATATAATGCGCACAACCCCGTGATGATTTTCTCACTCCTACTAGTGAATCTAATGTAACAAACACCCATACAATGCGCACCACCCCGTGATGTTTTTCTCAATCCTACTAGTGAATGCAATGTAACACACACCCATACAATGAGCACCACCCCGTGATGTTTTTCTCACTCCTACGAGTGAATGTAATGTAACACACACCCATACAATGCGCACCACCCCGTGATGTTTTTCTCACTCCTACTAGTGAATCTAATGTAACACACATCCATACAATGCGCACCACCCCGTGATGTTTTTCTCACTCCTACTAGTGAATGTAATGTAACACACACCCATACAATGCGCACCACCCCGTGATGTTTTTCTCACTCCTATTAGTGAATGTAATGTGACACACACCCATACAATGCGCACCACCCCGTGATGTTTTTCTCACTCCTACTAGTGAATGTAATGTAACACACACCCATACAATGCGCACCACCCCATGATGATTTTCTCACTCCTACTAGTGAATGTAATGTAACACACACCCATACAATGCGCACCACACCGTGATGTTTTTCTCACTCCTACTAGTGAATGTAATGTAACACACACCCATAGAATGCGCACCATCCCGTGATGTTTTTCTCACTAGTACTAGTGAATGTAATGTAACACACACCCATACAATGCGCACCACCCCGTGATGTTTTTCTCACTCCTACTAGTGAATGTAATGTAACACACACCCATATAATGCGCACCACCCCGTGATGTTTTTCTCACTCCTACTAGTGAATGTAATGTAACACACACCCATACAATGCGCACCACCCCGTGATGTTTTTCTCACTCCTACTAGTGAATGTAATGTGACACACACCCATACAATGCGCACCACCCTGCGATGTTTTTCAGAAACCTATCCTTCATTGCCACTGCATGTTCCCTGACCTCCCCATGCTGACCACCCCGAGGTGCTTTACTCCATCCTACATTGCCACTCACTGCCTATCCTAATTCAGACCCTCCGATTCACACTACCCTGTGATGTTTTTCTCACTCCCACTTGTGAATGTAATGTAACACACACCCATACAATGCGCACCACCCCTTGATGTTTTTCTCACTCCTACTAGTCAATGTAATGTAACACACACCCATACAATGCGCACCACCCCATGATGTTTTTCTCACTCCTACTAGTGATTGTAATGTAACACACACCCATACAATGCGCACCACCCCGTGATGTTTTTCTCACTCCTACTAGTGAATCTAATGTAACACACACCCATACAATGCGCACCACCCTGTGATGTTTTTCTCACTCATACTAGTGAATGTAATGTAACACACACCGATACAATGCGCACCACCCTGTGATGTTTTTCTCACTCGTACTAGTGATTGTAATGTAACACACACCCATACAATGCGCACCACCCCGTGATGTTTTTCTCACTCCTACTAGTGAATGTAATGTAACACACACCCATACAATGCGAACCACCCCGTGATGTTTTTCTCACTCCTACTAGTGAATGTAATGTAACACACACCCATACAATGCGCACCACACCGTGATGTTTTTCTCACTCCTACTAGTGAATGTAATGTAACACACACCCATACAATGCGCACCACCCCGTGATGTTTTTCTCACTCCTACTAGTGAATGTAATGTAACACACACCCATACAATGCGCACCACCCCGTGATGATTTTCTCACTCCTACTAGTGAATGTAATGTAACACACACCCATACAATGCGCACCACCCCGTGATGTTTTTCTCATTCCTACTAGTGAATGTAATGTAACACACACCCATACAATGCGCACCACCCCGTGATGTTTTTCTCACTCCTACTAGTGAATCTAATGTAACACACACCCATACAATGCGCACCACCCCGTGATGTTTTTCTCACTCCTACTAGTGAATGTAATGTAACACACACCCATACAATGCGCACCACCCCGTGAAGTTTTTCTCACTCCTACTAGTGAATGTAATGGAACACACACCCATACAATGCGCACCACCCCGTGATGATTTTCTCACTCCTACTATTGAATGTAATGTAACACACACCCATACAATGCGCACCACCCCGTGATGTTTTTCTCACTCCTACTAGTGAATGCAATGTAACACACACCCATACAATGAGCACCACCCCGTGATGTTTTTCTCACTCCTACGAGTGAATGTAATGTAACACACACCCATACAATACGCACCACCCCGTGATGTTTTTCTCACTCCTACTAGTGAATCTAATGTAACACACACCCATACAATGCGCACCACCCCGTGATATTTTTCTCACTCCTACTAGTGAATCTAATGTAACACACACCCATACAATGCGCACCACCCCGTGATGTTTTTCTCACTCCTACTAGTGAATGTAATGTAACACACACCCATACAATGCGCACCACCCCGTGATGTTTTTCTCACTCCTACTAGCGAATCTAATGTAACACACACCCATACAATGCGCACCACCCCGTGATGTTTTTCTCACTCCTACTAGTGAATGTAATGTAACACACACCCATACAATGCGCACCACACCGTGATGTTTTTCTCACTCCTACTAGTGAATGTAATGTAACACACACCCATATAATGCGCACAACCCCGTGATGATTTTCTCACTCCTACTAGTGAATCTAATGTAACAAACACCCATACAATGCGCACCACCCCGTGATGTTTTTCTCACTCCTACTAGTGAATGCAATGTAACACACACCCATACAATGAGCACCACCCCGTGATGTTTTTCTCACTCCTACGAGTGAATGTAATGTAACACACACCCATACAATGCGCACCACCCCGTGATGTTTTTCTCACTCCTACGAGTGAATGTAATGTAACACACACCCATACAATGCGCACCACCCCGTGATGTTTTTCTCACTCCTACTAGTGAATGTAATGTAACACACACCCATACAATGCGCACCACCCCGTGATGTTTTTCAGAAACCTATCCTACATTGCCACTGCATGTTCGCTGACCTCCCCATGCTGACCACCCCGCGGTGCTTTTCTCCATCCTACATTGCCACTCACTGCCTATCCTAATTCAGACCCTCCTATTCACACCACCGCGTGATGTTTTTCTCACTCTTACTAGTGAATGTAATGTAACACACACCCATACAATGCGCACCACCCCGTGATGTTTTTCTCAATCCTACTAGTGAATGTAATGTAACACACACCCATACAATGCGCACCACCCCGTGATATTTTTCTCACTCCTACTAGTGAATGTAATGTAACACACACCCATACAATGCGCACCACACCGTGATGTTTTTCTCACTCCTAATAGTGAATGTAATGTAACACACACCCATACAATGCGCACCACCCCGTGATGTTTTTCTCCCTCCTACTAGTGAATGTAATGTAACACACACCCATACAATGCGCACCACCCCGTGATGTTTTTCTCACTCCTACTAGTGAATGTAATGTAACACACACACATACAATGCGCACCACACCATGATGTTTTTCTCACTCCTACTAGTGAATGTAATGTAACACACACCCATACAATGCGCACCACCCCGTGATGTTTTTCTCACTCCTACTAGTGAATGTAATGTAACACACACCCATACAATGCGCACCACCCCGTGATGTTTTTCTCACTCCTATTAGTGAATGGAATGTGACACACACCCATACAATGCGCACCACCCCGTGATGTTTTTCTCACTCCTACTAGTGAATGTAATGTAACAAACACCCATACAATGCGCACCACCCCGTGATGATTTTCTCACTCCTACTAGTGAATGTAATGTAACACACACCCATACAATGCGCACCACACCGTGATGTTTTTCTCACTCCTACTAGTGAATGTAATGTAACACACACCCATAGAATGCGCACCATCCCGTGATGTTTTTCTCACTAGTACTAGTGAATGTAATGTAACACACACCCATACAATGCGCACCACCCCGTGATGTTTTTCTCACTCCTACTAGTGAATGTAATGTAACACACACCCATACAATGCGCACCACCCCGTGATGTTTTTCTCACTCCTACTAGTGAATGTAATGTAACACACACCCATACAATGCGCACCACCCCGTGATGTTTTTCTCACTCCTACTAGTGAATGTAATGTGACACACACCAATACAATGCGCACCACCCCGCGATGTTTTTCAGAAACCTATCCTTCATTGCCACTGCATGTTCCCTGACCTCCCCATGCTGACCACCCCGAGGTGCTTTACTCCATCCTACATTGCCACTCACTGCCTATCCTAATTCAGACCCTCCGATTCACACTACCCCGTGATGTTTTTCTCACTCCCACTTGTGAATGTAATGTAACACACACCCATACAATGCGCACCACCCCGTGATGTTTTTCTCACCCCTACTAGTGAATGTAATGTAACACACACCCATACAATGCGCACCACCCCGTGATGTTTTTCTCACTCCTACTAGTGATTGTAATGTAACACACACCCATACAATTCGCACCACCCCGTGATGTTTTTCTCACTCCTACTAGTGAATGTAATGTACCACACACCCATACAATGCGCACCACCCTGTGATGTTTTTCTCACTCCTACTAGTGAATGTAATGTAACACACACCCATACAATGCGCACCACCCCGTGATGTTTTTCATAAACCTATCCTACATTGCCACTGCATGTTCCCTGACCTCCCCCTGCTGACCACCCCGCGGTGCTTTTCTCCATCCTACATTGCTACTCACTGCCTATCCTAATTCAGACCCTCCGATTCACACCACCCCGTGATGTTTTTCTCACTCCTACTAGTGAATGTAATGTAACACACAGCCATACAATTCGCACCACCCCGTGATGTTTTTCTCACTCCTACTAGTGAATGTAATGTAACACACACCCATACAATGCGCACCACCCCGTGATGTTTTTCTCACTCCTACTAGTGAATGTAATGTAACACACACCCATACAATGCGAACCACCCCGTGATGTTTTTCTCACTCCTACTAGTGAATGTAATGTAACACACACCCATACAATGCGCACCACACCGTGATGTTTTTCTCACTCCTACTAGTGAATGTAATGTAACACACACCCATACAATGCGCACGACCCCGTGATGTTTTTCTCACTCCTACTAGTGAATCTAATGTAACACACACCCATACAATGCGCACCACCCCGTGATGTTTTTCTCACTCCTACTAGTGAATGTAATGTAACACACACCCATACAATGCGCACCACCCCGTGATGATTTTCTCACTCCTACTTGTGAATCTAATGTAACAAACACCCATACAATGCGCACCACCCCGTGATGTTTTTCTCACTCCTACTAGTGAATGTAATGTAACACACACCCATACAATGCGCACCACCCCGTGATGTTTTTCTCACTCCTATGAGTGAATGTAATGTAACACACACCCATACAATGCACACCACCCCGTGATGTTTTTCACACTCCTACTAGTGAATGTAATGTAACACACACACATACAAAGCGCACCACCCGTGATGTTTTTCTCACTCCTACTAGTGAATGTAATGTAACACACACCCATACAATGCGCACCACCCCGTGATGTTTTTCTCACTCCTACTAGTGAATGTAATGTAACACACACCCATACAATGCGCACCACCCCGTGATGTTTTTCTCACTCCTACTAGTGAATCTAATGTAACACACACCCATACAATGCGCACCACCCCGTGATGTTTTTCTCACTCCTACTAGTGAATCTAATGTAACACACACCCATACAATGCGCACCACCCCGTGATGTTTTTCTCACTCCTACTAGTGAATGTAATGGAACACACACCCATACAATGCGCACCACCCCGTGATGATTTTCTCACTCCTACTAGTGAATGTAATGTAACACACACCCATACAATGCGCACCACCCCGTGATGTTTTTCTCACTCCTACTAGTGAATGCAATGTAACACACACCCATACAATGAGCACCACCCCGTGATGTTTTTCTCACTCCTACGAGTGAATGTAATGTAACACACACCCATACAATACGCACCACCCCGTGAAGTTTTTCTCACTCCTACTAGTGAATGTAATGTAACACACACCCATACAATGCGCACCACCCCGTGATGTTTTTCTCACTCCTACTAGTGAATCTAATGTAACACACAACCATACAATGCGCACCACCCCGTGATGTTTTTCTCACTCCTACTAGTGAATGTAATGTAACACACACCCATACAATGCGCACCACCCCGTGATGTTTTTCTCACTCCTACTAGTGAATCTAATGTAACACACACCCATACAATGCGCACCACCCCGTGATGTTTTTCTCACTCCTACTAGTGAATGTAATGTAACAGACACCCATACAATGCGCACCACACCGTGATGTTTTTCTCACTCCTACTAGTGAATGTAATGTAACACACACCCATATAATGCGCACAACCCCGTGATGATTTTCTCACTCCTACTAGTGAATCTAATGTAACAAACACCCATACAATGCGCACCACCCCGTGATGTTTTTCTCACTCCTAGTAGTGAATGCAATGTAACACACACCCATACAATGAGCACCACCCCGTGATGTTTTTCTCACTCCTACGAGTGAATGTAATGTAACACACACCCATACAATGCGCACCACCCCGTGATGTTTTTCTCACTCCTACGAGTGAATCTAATGTAACACACATCCATACAATGCGCACCACCCCGTGATGTTTTTCTCACTCCTACTAGTGAATGTAATGTAACACACACCCATACAATGCGCACCACCCCGTGATGTTTTTCAGAAACCGATCCTAAATTGCCACTGCATGTTCCCTGACCTCCCCATGCTGACCTCCCCGCGGTGCTTTTCTCCATCCTACATTGCCACTCACTGCCTATCCTAATTCAGACCCTCCGATTCACACCACCCCGTGATGTTTTTCTCACTCTTACTAGTGAATGTAATGTAACACACACCCATACAATGCGCACCACCCCGTGATGTTTTTCTCACTCCTACTAGTAAATGTAATGTAACACACACCCATACAATGTGCACCACCCCGCGATGTTTTTCAGAAACCTATCCTACATTGCCACTGGATGTTCCCTGACCTCCCCATGCTGACCACCCCGCGGTGCTTTTCTCCATCCTACATTGCCACTCACTGCCTATCCTAATTCAGACCCTCCGATACACACCACACCGTGATGTTTTTCTCACTCCTACTAGTGAATGTAATGTAACACACACCCATACAATGCGCACCACCCCGTGATGTTTTTCTCACTCCTACTAGTGAATGTAATGTAACACACACCCATACAATGCGCACCACCCCGTGATATTTTTCTCACTCCTACTAGTGAATGTAATGTAACACACACCCATACAATGCGCACCACCCCGTGATGTTTTTCTCACTCCTAATAGTGAATGTAATGTAACTCACACCCATACAATGCGCACCACCCCGTGATGTTTTTCTCACTCCTACTAGTGAATGTAATGTAACACACACCCATACAATGCGCACCACCCCATGATGTTTTTCTCACTCCTACTAGTGAATGTAATGTAACTCACACCCATACAATGCGCACCACCCCGTGATGTTTTTCTCACTCCTACTAGTGAATGTAATGTAACACACACCCATACAATTCGCACCACCCCGTGATGTTTTTCTCACTCCTACTAGTGAATGTAACACACACCCATACAATGCACACCACCCCGTGATGTTTTTCTCACTCCTACTAGTGAATGTAATGTGACACACACCCATAAAATGCGCACCACCCCGCGATGTTTTTCAGAAACCTATCCTTCATTGCCACTGCATGTTCCCTGACCTCCCCATGCTGACCACCCCGAGGTGCTTTACTCCATCCTACATTGCCACTCACTGCCTATCCTAATTCAGACCCTCCGATTCACACTACCCCGTGATGTTTTTCTCACTCCCACTTGTGAATGTAATGTAACACACACCCATACAATGCGCACCACCCCGTGATGTTTTTCTCACTCCTACTAGTGAATGTAATGTAACACACACCCATACAATGCGCACCACCCCGTGATGTTTTTCTCACTCCTACTAGTGATTGTAATGTAACACACACCCATACAATTCGCACCACCCCGTGATGTTTTTCTCACTCCTACTAGTGAATGTAATGTAACACACACCCATACAATGCGCACCACCCTGTGATGTTTTTCTCACTCCTACTAGTGAATGTAATGTAACACACACCCATACAATACGCACCACCCCGTGATGTTTTTCATAAACCTATCCTACATTGCCACTGCATGTTCCTTGACCTCCCCCTGCTGACCACCCCGCGGTGCTTTTCTCCATCCTACATTGCTACTCACTGCCTATCCTAATTCAGACCCTCCGATTCACACCACCCCGTGATGTTTTTCTCACTCCTACTAGTGAATGTAATGTAACACACAGCCATACAATTCGCACCACCCCGTGATGTTTTTCTCACTCCTACTAGTGAATGTAATGTAACACACACCCATACAATGCGCACCATCCCGTGATGTTTTTCTCACTCCTACTAGTGAATGTAATGTAACACACACCCATACAATGCGAACCACCCCGTGATGTTTCTCTCACTCCTACTAGTGAATGTAATGTAACACACACCCATACAATGCGCACCACACCGTGATGTTTTTCTCACTCCTACTAGTGAATGTAATGTAACACACACCCATACAATGCGCACCACCCCGTGATGTTTTTCTCACTCCTACTAGTGAATGTAATGTAACACAAACCCATACAATGCGCACCACCCCGTGATGATTTTCTCACTCCTACTAGTGAATGTAATGTAACACACACCCATACAATGCGCACCACCCCGTGATGTTTTTCTCACTACTACTAGTGAATGTAATGTAACACACACCCATACAATGCGCACCACCCCGTGATGTTTTTCTCACTCCTACTAGTGAATGTAATGTAACACACACCCATACAATGAGCACCACCCCATGATGTTTTTCTCACTCCTACTAGTGAATGTAACACACACCCATACAATGCGCACCACCCCGTGATGTTTTTCTCACTCCTACTAGTGAATGTAATGTAACACACACCCATACAATGCGCACCACACCGTGATGTTTTTCTCACTCCTACTAGTGAATGTAATGTAACACACACCCATATAATGCGCACAACCCCGTGATGATTTTCTCACTCCTACTAGTGAATCTAATGTAACAAACACCCATACAATGCGCACCACCCCGTGATGTTTTTCTCACTCCTACTAGTGAATGCAATGTAACACACACCCATACAATGAGCACCACCCCGTGATGTTTTTCTCACTCCTACGAGTGAATGTAATGTAACACACACCCATACAATGCGCACCACCCCGTGATGTTTTTCTCACTCCTACGAGTGAATCTAATGTAACACACATCCATACAATGCGCACCACCCCGTGATGTTTTTCAGAAACCGATCCTACATTGCCACTGCATGTTCCCTGACCTCCCCATGCTGACCACCCCGCGGTGCTTTTCTCCATCCTACATTGCCACTCACTGCCTATCCTAATTCAGACCCTCCGATTCACACCACCCCGTGGTGTTTTTCTCACTCTTACTAGTGAATGTAATGTAACACACACCCATACAATGCGCACCACCCCGTGATGTTTTTCTCACTCCTACTAGTAAATGTAATGTAACACACACCCATACAATGTGCACCACCCCGCGATGTTTTTCAGAAACCTATCCTACATTGCCACTGGATGTTCCCTGACCTCCCTATGCTGACCACCCCGCGGTGCTTTTCTCCATCCTACATTGCCACTCACTGCCTATCCTAATTCAGACCCTCCGATACACACCACACCGTGATGTTTTTCTCACTCCTACTAGTGAATGTAATGTAACACACACCCATACAATGCGCACCACCCCGTGATGTTTTTCTCACTCCTACTAGTGAATGTAATGTAACACACACCATACAATGCGCACCACCCCGTGATATTTTTCTCACTCCTACTAGTGAATGTAATGTAACACACACCCATACAATGCGCACCACCCCGTGATGTTTTTCTCACTCCTAATAGTGAATGTAACGTAACTCACACCCATACAATGCGCACCACCCCGTGATGTTTTTCTCACTCCTACTAGTGAATGTAATGTAACACACACCCATACAATGCGCACCACCCCATGATGTTTTTCTCACTCCTACTAGTGAATGTAATGTAACACACACCCATACAATTCGCACCACCCCGTGATGTTTTTCTCACTCCTACTAGTGAATGTAACACACACCCATACAATGCACAACACCCCGTGATGTTTTTCTCACTCCTACTAGTGAATGTAATGTAACACAAACCCATACAATGCGCACCACCCCGTGATGTTTTTCTCACTCCTACTAGTGAATGTAATGTAACACACACCCATACAATGCGCACCACCCCGTGATGTTTTTCTCACTCCTACTAGTGAATGCAATGTAACACACACCCATACAATGAGCACCACCCCGTGATGTTTTTCTCACTCCTACGAGTGAATGTAATGTAACACACACCCATACAATGCGCACCACCCCGTGATGTTTTTCTCACTCCTACGAGTGAATCTAATGTAACACACATCCATACAATGCGCACCACCCCGTGATGTTTTTCAGAAACCGATCCTACATTGCCACTGCATGTTCCCTGACCTCCCCATGCTGACCACCCCGCGGTGCTTTTCTCCATCCTACATTGCCACTCACTGCCTATCCTAATTCAGACCCTCCGATTCACACCACCCCGTGGTGTTTTTCTCACTCTTACTAGTGAATGTAATGTAACACACACCCATACAATGCGCACCACCCCGTGATGTTTTTCTCACTCCTACTAGTAAATGTAATGTAACACACACCCATACAATGTGCACCACCCCGCGATGTTTTTCAGAAACCTATCCTACATTGCCACTGGATGTTCCCTGACCTCCCCATGCTGACCACCCCGCGGTGCTTTTCTCCATCCTACATTGCCACTCACTGCCTATCCTAATTCAGACCCTCCGATACACACCACACCGTGATGTTTTTCTCACTCCTACTAGTGAATGTAATGTGACACAAACCCTACAATGCGCACCACCCGTGATGTTTTTCTCACTCCTACTAGTGAATGTAATGTAACACACACCCATACAATGCGCACCACCCCGTGATGTTTTTCTCACTCCTACTAGTGAATGTAATGTAACACACACCCATACAATGCGCACCACCCCGTGATGTTTTTCAGAAACCTATCCTACATTGCCACTGCATGTTCGCTGACCTCCCCATGCTGACCACCCCGCGGTGCTTTTCTCCATCCTACATTGCCACTCACTGCCTATCCTAATTCAGACCCTCCTATTCACACCACCGCGTGATGTTTTTCTCACTCTTACTAGTGAATGTAATGTAACACACACCCATACAATGCGCACCACCCCGTGATGTTTTTCTCAATCCTACTAGTGAATGTAATGTAACACACACCCATACAATGCGCACCACCCCGTGATATTTTTCTCACTCCTACTAGTGAATGTAATGTAACACACACCCATACAATGCGCACCACACCGTGATGTTTTTCTCACTCCTAATAGTGAATGTAATGTAACACACACCCATACAATGCGCACCACCCCGTGATGTTTTTCTCCCTCCTACTAGTGAATGTAATGTAACACACACCCATACAATGCGCACCACCCCGTGATGTTTTTCTCACTCCTACTAGTGAATGTAATGTAACACACACATACAATGCGCACCACACCGTGATGTTTTTCTCACTCCTACTAGTGAATGTAATGTAACACACACCCATACAATGCGCACCACCCCGTGATGTTTTTCTCACTCCTACTAGTGAATGTAATGTAACACACACCCATACAATGCGCACCACCCCGTGATGTTTTTCTCACTCCTATTAGTGAATGTAATGTGACACACACCCATACAATGCGCACCACCCCGTGATGTTTTTCTCACTCCTACTAGTGAATGTAATGTAACAAACACCCATACAATGCGCACCACCCCGTGATGATTTTCTCACTCCTACTAGTGAATGTAATGTAACACACACCCATACAATGCGCACCACACCGTGATGTTTTTCTCACTCCTACTAGTGAATGTAATGTAACACACACCCATAGAATGCGCACCATCCCGTGATGTTTTTCTCACTAGTACTAGTGAATGTAATGTAACACACACCCATACAATGCGCACCACCCCGTGATGTTTTTCTCACTCCTACTAGTGAATGTAATGTAACACACACCCATACAATGCGCACCACCCCGTGATGTTTTTCTCACTCCTACTAGTGAATGTAATGTAACACACACCCATACAATGCGCACCACCCCGTGATGTTTTTCTCACTCCTACTAGTGAATGTAATGTGACACACACCCATACAATGCGCACCACCCCGCGATGTTTTTCAGAAACCTATCCTTCATTGCCACTGCATGTTCCCTGACCTCCCCATGCTGACCACCCCGAGGTGCTTTACTCCATCCTACATTGCCACTCACTGCCTATCCTAATTCAGACCCTCCGATTCACACTACCCCGTGATGTTTTTCTCACTCCCACTTGTGAATGTAATGTAACACACACCCATACAATGCGCACCACCCCGTGATGTTTTTCTCACCCCTACTAGTGAATGTAATGTAACACACACCCATACAATGCGCACCACCCCGTGATGTTTTTCTCACTCCTACTAGTGATTGTAATGTAACACACACCCATACAATTCGCACCACCCCGTGATGTTTTTCTCACTCCTACTAGTGAATGTAATGTAACACACACCCATACAATGCGCACCACCCTGTGATGTTTTTCTCACTCCTACTAGTGAATGTAATGTAACACACACCCATACAATGCGCACCACCCCGTGATGTTTTTCATAAACCTATCCTACATTGCCACTGCATGTTCCCTGACCTCCCCCTGCTGACCACCCCGCGGTGCTTTTCTCCATCCTACATTGCTACTCACTGCCTATCCTAATTCAGACCCTCCGATTCACACCACCCCGTGATGTTTTTCTCACTCCTACTAGTGAATGTAATGTAACACACAGCCATACAATTCGCACCACCCCGTGATGTTTTTCTCACTCCTACTAGTGAATGTAATGTAACACACACCCATACAATGCGCACCACCCCGTGATGTTTTTCTCACTCCTACTAGTGAATGTAATGTAACACACACCCATACAATGCGAACCACCCCGTGATGTTTTTCTCACTCCTACTAGTGAATGTAATGTAACACACACCCATACAATGCGCACCACACCGTGATGTTTTTCTCACTCCTACTAGTGAATGTAATGTAACACACACCCATACAATGCGCACGACCCCGTGATGTTTTTCTCACTCCTACTAGTGAATCTAATGTAACACACACCCATACAATGCGCACCACCCCGTGATGTTTTTCTCACTCCTACTAGTGAATGTAATGTAACACACACCCATACAATGCGCACCACCCCGTGATGATTTTCTCACTCCTACTTGTGAATCTAATGTAACAAACACCCATACAATGCGCACCACCCCGTGATGTTTTTCTCACTCCTACTAGTGAATGTAATGTAACACACACCCATACAATGCGCACCACCCCGTGATGTTTTTCTCACTCCTATGAGTGAATGTAATGTAACACACACCCATACAATGCACACCACCCCGTGATGTTTTTCACACTCCTACTAGTGAATGTAATGTAACACACACACATACAAAGCGCACCACCCGTGATGTTTTTCTCACTCCTACTAGTGAATGTAATGTAACACACACCCATACAATGCGCACCACCCCGTGATGTTTTTCTCACTCCTACTAGTGAATGTAATGTAACACACACCCATACAATGCGCACCACCCCGTGATGTTTTTCTCACTCCTACTAGTGAATCTAATGTAACACACACCCATACAATGCGCACCACCCCGTGATGTTTTTCTCACTCCTACTAGTGAATCTAATGTAACACACACCCATACAATGCGCACCACCCCGTGATGTTTTTCTCACTCCTACTAGTGAATGTAATGGAACACACACCCATACAATGCGCACCACCCCGTGATGATTTTCTCATTCCTACTAGTGAATGTAATGTAACACACACCCATACAATGCGCACCACCCCGTGATGTTTTTCTCACTCCTACTAGTGAATGCAATGTAACACACACCCATACAATGAGCACCACCCCGTGATGTTTTTCTCACTCCTACGAGTGAATGTAATGTAACACACACCCATACAATACGCACCACCCCGTGAAGTTTTTCTCACTCCTACTAGTGAATCTAATGTAACACACACCCATACAATGCGCACCACCCCGTGATGTTTTTCTCACTCCTACTAGTGAATCTAATGTAACACACAACCATACAATGCGCACCACCCCGTGATGTTTTTCTCACTCCTACTAGTGAATGTAATGTAACACACACCCATACAATGCGCACCACCCCGTGATGTTTTTCTCACTCCTACTAGTGAATCTAATGTAACACACACCCATACAATGCGCACCACCCCGTGATGTTTTTCTCACTCCTACTAGTGAATGTAATGTAACAGACACCCATACAATGCGCACCACACCGTGATGTTTTTCTCACTCCTACTAGTGAATGTAATGTAACACACACCCATATAATGCGCACAACCCCGTGATGATTTTCTCACTCCTACTAGTGAATCTAATGTAACAAACACCCATACAATGCGCACCACCCCGTGATGTTTTTCTCACTCCTAGTAGTGAATGCAATGTAACACACACCCATACAATGAGCACCACCCCGTGATGTTTTTCTCACTCCTACGAGTGAATGTAATGTAACACACACCCATACAATGCGCACCACCCCGTGATGTTTTTCTCACTCCTACGAGTGAATCTAATGTAACACACATCCATACAATGCGCACCACCCCGTGATGTTTTTCTCACTCCTACTAGTGAATGTAATGTAACACACACCCATACAATGCGCACCACCCCGTGATGTTTTTCAGAAACCGATCCTAAATTGCCACTGCATGTTCCCTGACCTCCCCATGCTGACCACCCCGCGGTGCTTTTCTCCATCCTACATTGCCACTCACTGCCTATCCTAATTCAGACCCTCCGATTCACACCACCCCGTGATGTTTTTCTCACTCTTACTAGTGAATGTAATGTAACACACACCCATACAATGCGCACCACCCCGTGATGTTTTTCTCACTCCTACTAGTAAATGTAATGTAACACACACCCATACAATGTGCACCACCCCGCGATGTTTTTCAGAAACCTATCCTACATTGCCACTGGATGTTCCCTGACCTCCCCATGCTGACCACCCCGCGGTGCTTTTCTCCATCCTACATTGCCACTCACTGCCTATCCTAATTCAGACCCTCCGATACACACCACACCGTGATGTTTTTCTCACTCCTACTAGTGAATGTAATGTAACACACACCCATACAATGCGCACCACCCCGTGATGTTTTTCTCACTCCTACTAGTGAATGTAATGTAACACACACCCATACAATGCGCACCACCCCGTGATATTTTTCTCACTCCTACGAGTGAATGTAATGTAACACACACCCATACAATGCGCACCACCCCGTGATGTTTTTCTCACTCCTAATAGTGAATGTAATGTAACTCACACCCATACAATGCGCACCACCCCGTGATGTTTTTCTCACTCCTACTAGTGAATGTAATGTAACACACACCCATACAATGCGCACCACCCCATGATGTTTTTCTCACTCCTACTAGTGAATGTAATGTAACTCACACCCATACAATGCGCACCACCCCGTGATGTTTTTCTCACTCCTACTAGTGAATGTAATGTAACACACACCCATACAATTCGCACCACCCCGTGATGTTTTTCTCACTCCTACTAGTGAATGTAACACACACCCATACAATGCACACCACCCCGTGATGTTTTTCTCACTCCTACTAGTGAATGTAATGTGACACACACCCATAAAATGCGCACCACCCCGCGATGTTTTTCAGAAACCTATCCTTCATTGCCACTGCATGTTCCCTGACCTCCCCATGCTGACCACCCCGAGGTGCTTTACTCCATCCTACATTGCCACTCACTGCCTATCCTAATTCAGACCCTCCGATTCACACTACCCCGTGATGTTTTTCTCACTCCCACTTGTGAATGTAATGTAACACACACCCATACAATGCGCACCACCCCGTGATGTTTTTCTCACTCCTACTAGTGAATGTAATGTAACACACACCCATACAATGCGCACCACCCCGTGATGTTTTTCTCACTCCTACTAGTGATTGTAATGTAACACACACCCATACAATTCGCACCACCCCGTGATGTTTTTCTCACTCCTACTAGTGAATGTAATGTAACACACACCCATACAATGCGCACCACCCTGTGATGTTTTTCTCACTCCTACTAGTGAATGTAATGTAACACACACCCATACAATACGCACCACCCCGTGATGTTTTTCATAAACCTATCCTACATTGCCACTGCATGTTCCTTGACCTCCCCCTGCTGACCACCCCGCGGTGCTTTTCTCCATCCTACATTGCTACTCACTGCCTATCCTAATTCAGACCCTCCGATTCACACCACCCCGTGATGTTTTTCTCACTCCTACTAGTGAATGTAATGTAACACACAGCCATACAATTCGCACCACCCCGTGATGTTTTTCTCACTCCTACTAGTGAATGTAATGTAACACACACCCATACAATGCGCACCACCCCGTGATGTTTTTCTCACTCCTACTAGTGAATGTAATGTAACACACACCCATACAATGCGAACCACCCCGTGATGTTTTTCTCACTCCTACTAGTGAATGTAATGTAACACACACCCATACAATGCGCACCACACCGTGATGTTTTTCTCACTCCTACTAGTGAATGTAATGTAACACACACCCATACAATGCGCACCACCCCGTGATGTTTTTCTCACTCCTACTAGTGAATGTAATGTAACACAAGCCCATACAATGCGCACCACCCCGTGATGATTTTCTCACTCCTACTAGTGAATGTAATGTAACACACACCCATACAATGTGCACCACCCCGTGATGTTTTTCTCACTACTACTAGTGAATGTAATGTAACACACACCCATACAATGCGCACCACCCCGTGATGTTTTTCTCCCTCCTACTAGTGAATGTAATGTAACACACACCCATACAATGAGCACCACCCCATGATGTTTTTCTCACTCCTACTAGTGAATGTAACACACACCCATACAATGCGCACCACCCCGTGATGTTTTTCTCACTCCTACTAGTGAATGTAATGTAACACACACCCATACAATGCGCACCACACCGTGATGTTTTTCTCACTCCTACTAGTGAATGTAATGTAACACACACCCATATAATGCGCACAACCCCGTGATGATTTTCTCACTCCTACTAGTGAATCTAATGTAACAAACACCCATACAATGCGCACCACCCCGTGATGTTTTTCTCACTCCTACTAGTGAATGCAATGTAACACACACCCATACAATGAGCACCACCCCGTGATGTTTTTCTCACTCCTACGAGTGAATGTAATGTAACACACACCCATACAATGCGCACCACCCCGTGATGTTTTTCTCACTCCTACGAGTGAATCTAATGTAACACACATCCATACAATGCGCACCACCCCGTGATGTTTTTCAGAAACCGATCCTACATTGCCACTGCATGTTCCCTGACCTCCCCATGCTGACCACCCCGCGGTGCTTTTCTCCATCCTACATTGCCACTCACTGCCTATCCTAATTCAGACCCTCCGATTCACACCACCCCGTGGTGTTTTTCTCACTCTTACTAGTGAATGTAATGTAACACACACCCATACAATGCGCACCACCCCGTGATGTTTTTCTCACTCCTACTAGTAAATGTAATGTAACACACACCCATACAATGTGCACCACCCCGCGATGTTTTTCAGAAACCTATCCTACATTGCCACTGGATGTTCCCTGACCTCCCTATGCTGACCACCCCGCGGTGCTTTTCTCCATCCTATATTGCCACTCACTGCCTATCCTAATTCAGACCCTCCGATACACACCACACCGTGATGTTTTTCTCACTCCTACTAGTGAATGTAATGTAACACACACCCATACAATGCGCACCACCCCGTGATGTTTTTCTCACTCCTACTAGTGAATGTAATGTAACACACACCCATACAATGCGCACCACCCCGTGATATTTTTCTCACTCCTACTAGTGAATGTAATGTAACACACACCCATACAATGCGCACCACCCCGTGATGTTTTTCTCACTCCTAATAGTGAATGTAATGTAACTCACACCCATACAATGCGCACCACCCCGTGATGTTTTTCTCACTCCTACTAGTGAATGTAATGTAACACACACCCATACAATGCGCACCACCCCATGATGTTTTTCTCACTCCTACTAGTGAATGTAATGTAACACACACCCATACAATTCGCACCACCCCGTGATGTTTTTCTCACTCCTACTAGTGAATGTAACACACACCCATACAATGCACAACACCCGGTGATGTTTTTCTCACTCCTACTAGTGAATGTAATGTAACACAAACCCATACAATGCGCACCACCCCGTGATGTTTTTCTCACTCCTACTAGTGAAGGTAATGTAACACACACCCATACAATGCGCACCACCCCGTGATGTTTTTCTCACTCCTACTAGTGAATGTAATGTAACACACACCCATAAAATGCGCACCACCCCGTGATGTTTTTCTCACTCCTACTAGTGAATGTAACACACACCCATACAATGCGCACCACCCCGTGATGTTTTTCTCACTCCTACTAGTGAATGTAATGTGACACAAACCCCTACAATGCGCACCACCCCGTGATGTTTTTCTCACTCCTACTAGTGAATGTAATGTAACACACACCCATACAATGCGCACCACCCCGTGATGTTTTTCTCACTCCTACTAGTGAATGTAATGTAACACACACCCATACAATGCGCACCACCCCGTGATGTTTTTCAGAAACCTATCCTACATTGCCACTGCATGTTCGCTGACCTCCCCATGCTGACCACCCCGCGGTGCTTTTCTCCATCCTACATTGCCACTCACTGCCTATCCTAATTCAGACCCTCCTATTCACACCACCACGTGATGTTTTTCTCACTCTTACTAGTGAATGTAATGTAACACACACCCATACAATGCGCACCACCCCGTGATGTTTTTCTCAATCCTACTAGTGAATGTAATGTAACACACACCCATACAATGCGCACCACCCCGTGATATTTTTCTCACTCCTACTAGTGAATGTAATGTAACACACACCCATACAATGCGCACCACACCGTGATGTTTTTCTCACTCCTAATAGTGAATGTAATGTAACACACACCCATACAATGCGCACCACCCCGTGATGTTTTTCTCCCTCCTACTAGTGAATGTAATGTAACACACACCCATACAATGCGCACCACCCCGTGATGTTTTTCTCACTCCTACTAGTGAATGTAATATAACACACACACATACAATGCGCACCACACCGTGATGTTTTTCTCACTCCTACTAGTGAATGTAATGTAACACACACCCATACAATGCGCACCACCCCGTGATGTTTTTCTCACTCCTACTAGTGAATGTAATGTAACACACACCCATACAATGCGCACCACCCCGTGATGTTTTTCTCACTCCTATTAGTGAATGTAATGTGACACACACCCATACAATGCGCACCACCCCGTGATGTTTTTCTCACTCCTACTAGTGAATGTAATGTAACACACACCCATACAATGCGCACCACCCCGTGATGATTTTCTCACTCCTACTATGAATGTAATGTAACACACACCCATACAATGCGCACCACACCGTGATGTTTTTCTCACTCCTACTAGTGAATGTAATGTAACACACACCCATAGAATGCGAACCATCCCGTGATGTTTTTCTCACTAGTACTAGTGAATGTAATGTAACACACACCCATACAATGCGCACCACCCCGTGATGTTTTTCTCACTCCTACTAGTGAATGTAATGTAACACACACCCATACAATGCGCACCACCCCGTGATGTTTTTCTCACTCCTACTAGTGAATGTAATGTA